>NC_081413.1:382162430-382272430 GCF_030272615.1 Cryptomeria japonica
TGGTCAAGCAACCTTCTCCTTACAAATTAACTAGGTGGATTCCTTGAGCCTTCCTCTTTGAACTTGCAGTCATGCCAATTACCAAACCACCCTAGCCCATGAACCTACTAGCCACCAAGTCACCCAATCCATGATCCTACCAACTACCCTAGCATACTACTAGTGGGCTGATCAAACTCCTCTTTCTAGTTTGGTCCTTCTCTCCTTTTCTTGGTCCAAACCCACTCCCTATGTTGGCTAGATGAAGTACCTTGCATCCTTTAGTTTTCTACCCATAATATTGGTAATTGCATACCCTTACAATTTCCATGTTATAATTTGGGCTCACTTTAGTATTTATATCCCCTAGTGTTCTTTCAGGTTCATTTGACCTTGTCTTTGCCTTTTCCCACCCTAGTGCCTACTTGTGTTATGTATTTTCAAGTGTTTTTCTCCTTTTTTGTGTTAATCAATGTTACTTTTGCAAATATCTTGTGTTGTGCTGACATGTCAAGTATTCAAAATTCAAATGACCTCTTGTACTTGGATGCCAAAACAACACATGGACGTCCACATGATGTGCTAACATCCACTAGCTTTTCAATAGTGGAGCAACTATTTTCTTCAAATCTTGCTACCTTTCTCTCAGCGATTAGGTTTTGTAGCTGACCTCAGTCAAATCCCAATGGCAAATTTGGCCTGCTTGCCTCTTCATTTTCCTTTCTATCTCCATTTTGAATGACACAACTCAATCTTTCAAGCATTCAAACTCTATACACCCTTTGCAAGAAATCTCTCTTATTTTTAGGCTTTCATGTGATTGTTATCAGCACTCTTTATAGGCATTTGAACATTCTTTAAGCACTCTATCGTCCAACATGGGTTTCCTTGACATTCTCGCATTCTTAAGGACATCTTGTTTAAGCTATTTGAAATTTTTCATCTCCCTTCTTGGTGTGAGGTAATTGTGTTCATGCCTTTACTCCTTGCTTTCGTATTCTAGCAGTAATTGTGACCTCTTAGGTGTTGTTGACACTTGTTGAATTCCATGTTTCCTTTCAACACTCATACACACTAGCATGTTGCTTTTTAAGGACCTAGAAGTAATATTCATAACATTTCAATTTACTACCCTTAGTCTAGACACACTTAGGCTAGAGAGCACACACATTTCTACTTCCTTTACATCATTATATGCATGAGGAAAATCAAAAGGTAAAAACGGGCTTGATCATTCATGGCAAGCTCCCAAGCAATCCAAGCCTTCTTTCTTGTCCAAGTAGCAAGTTCTTAAATAATTCAAATGCACAAAGGTTTGCCTGTACTTCTCTTTCCTTTTGTTCGTTTGATCATTTTGTATGAATTAGTAAGTTTTGCCTCATTTTTTCTACTTTTGTGTTTTTTGGCATCTCTATCCTTGTTGTTGTGCTTGCCTTTTGTCTTTTGTCGTGTAGGGAAGTCAAATTTTGGTTCTTCAGTTGAGTTTTGCAATTTTCTAGAATGATGATGTAAAAACTAGACTATAGCATGTGAGTCAGATGATAATGTATTGTGTAAACATCCACACATTGCAGACACGTCCTAGACAATGAACTTCATACTCTAGTGCCAAGTTCCTTTCTCTCTGTTGTTTTCATTTCTGAATTTAGTTTGTCAATTCTGCATTTCTATTTGTTGAAATTGATAGATTTTCAACCCAGCTCTTAGTTTTAGCTTAAGAGATAGTTTATTTCGATTAGTCAAAACAATTAAAATATTGCTAGTCTTTATTGTTCTTTCAGTTGCAAAATAGTAGAAAAAAAAAATTCTAAAAAACTAGTTATATTCTAGAGTAAAACTGATTTGAGATTAACAAAAACACATTCTTAAAACAATTTCAGATATCTAGTTTCACATTACCATGGCCAAATGGCCTTCTCCTGGCCTCCACCTTATAGATTGACTTGACAGATCCCTTAAGTCTCCCTCTTTGACTTCCTGGCCATTTTAGTCAGCAAACAACTTGTCTCGTGACTTTGGCAACCACCTAGCCATGTGCCCCAAAACAAGCTCACCAAACTCCCTTCCTATGGGCTGCCCAATAAACTACCTTGAGTCCTATGTCAAGCTCCTTAGTGGGGACCACTTCTTATTCAAACTCCTTGCCACCATCCCCCAAAGCTTTTTTAGCATTCCAACAAACACCCCTTTCTCCAAGGACAATTTATCAGCTCACCATCTCTTGGGCTCACATTACTGTGTGCCCTTCACTATGGGTTGCCTTGCCAGCCCTTCACTATGGGTTGCCTTGCCAACCCTTCCTCCAAGTCACTTCTACCTTGTTCACCATCCAGTAGACTCACCCAGCTACTTTGCTTCATTTTTAGGGGTCTTTTTCAGCATGCCAACATCCAATTGACCAACCTCACCATCCTTGCATGGGCAAGGTTGCTTTTCTTCACCCTTAAAACCCATGTAGGGCACCCAACCCCAAGGATAGGCATCTCTAGCACCATAATTTCTCACTATATGGAAATCCACGGATACCTACCAAGTCCATTGAAAGATGAATGTCACCCAAATAAACAATTACAAGCATATACAAATTGGTGTAGGGTTTTGTTATTTAGGGTCATGAAGGTGGTTGGTATATTGTATGGGCCAACTCAAAGCACAAACGATTCATTAAAACCATTGTTTGTTTGAATATCATCTTCCAAATATACTCTTCCTTCACTCAAATTCAAAGTAACCCAACTTTGCCAACACAAAGAAACATTTTCCACACTACAATTGGTCAAGCATGTCATCTAATTGGTTTGCAGATAGTAGTGATGTTGTTGAAGATTGCATATTCAATGCACATTCTCCAAATTCCATCTTTCTCCAGCACTAGAACTATTGTTGGCTACAATGTAATATACTTGTAATCACACCTCATTCCAAAAGCAAGTACATTTGCATTTTAATCTCAATGTATTCCGTGAGTGATTTACCCTAAAAAATAATGCTAGACAGTGGAGGATCAAGAAAGAACTAGATCTCATTCTCCACTTCCCAATAATGAGGTAAATCACTTGATTCTTGAAATACTACACCAAACTCACCCAATTGTTTCAGTTGTTTATGCACTGTAGGGTAAAATATAAGTCTTTTCTCAAAATTTTGCTTTGTTGTCTTAGGACTTATTATAATAAACATGACAAATTTCTTACTGGCATTTAATTAACATTTTTTCTTGATTTGGAATGACTAAGGAGATATTTTGCAGCGAGGCTTCCCTTCCTTGCGTTGATGTTTATAGCGTCGGTCAGATTTTTCCCTAAACCGACTTTGCAAATCCAAATGTCTAATTGGCCTTCCGGCCTTAGACATTTTGTGGATAGTTTTATATCCTTGCCGCTGTTTGTGTTTATAAATATGATTAAGTGTAATTAGCCACCCCTTGGATTATAAGATGTGTTTATTAAGTCATGATCTATGTCAAACTAAAAACGTGTTGGTTAAAATATAACCGATCTCCAATGAAGTGACATGATGGTTTAATAAGAAGCCGACCTTTGGAGGAGACGTATTGTTTGGCATCATCCATGCATGGGTGTATAGTTTGGTCCCCTCTCACTTCCAAGGCATCAAATCTATATACAAGCGAATCCTATTCTTGATCAGCATATTAATATTTGTTGGAGTAAATAATTATTCATCTTGGATATTATTACACTTTACTTAAGTTTACTTAGGTACATGCATTTAATAGTAGTTTGGGTATGAGACACTTGGGTGTTTGCGCCACATTGGGATAGTGCGTATAGGAGAATTTCCACCTTTTATGGTGTTGATCTTATCTTCTTGTTACATTCCACCTCATGTGGAATATTTTATTGTTTCTCCTACCTACCCACACCTATTTCCTACCTACCCTTGTTTCTTATTGAGCCACATGTCATGTTTGTGTGCTCACATATCCCTAGCCTTGCCTATATAAGCAAGCTCATCTACTTTGTTTGTACGGGCAATCATTGAACATCTTGTAATGATCCAGTTGATCATATTTTGTATCTTGATGGAATACAGTTTATTCCTATCATCTATTTTGTCTCTCTATTTGTGCTTTCCATTTTCTCTAGACCTTGGCAAAATCTCACAATATTCTTCTACAGTTTGTGATCTTCTACAGCAGATCGGTATATCACATACAAGCAGATCGGTATATCACATACAAGCAGATCGCATACATCTAGATTGTGTTCTATCTACAGCAGTTATATCATTCATTCAGCAGTTCGTTGATATTTATCTACAGCGGATTGTGAATCAGTAAGGAAGACATTTCCATAGCAGATCGTATATTCTGGTTATTGCCATTAATATAGCTTCACGTGTGAAGCAAATTCATTGTAAAGACATCTTGTATATCAATATATATAAAGGAGCTTCTTTGCTGGGTTTTTCACCTTCAACAGGAAGGTTTTCCCTGGATAATATTTGTGCATTTGTGTTTGATTTATTGCCTATCTAATCTGATCATTAAAATTTAATATGGTATCAGAGCCACGGTGAAAGAAAGATCGTGATCAAATTCTCTACAACTTCTAAGCTTTCTCTCCTCTCTCTCCTTCAAGAAGTATCTACTAAGTCTCGAAAATGGTGAACGGTCTTAAAGTTGAAGATAGGCTTGAAGGCGCATCTAACTTCACCTCATGGAAGTTTAGAGTGCTAATTACACTTGAAGAAAATGACCTCCTTCAATTTGTGGAGGAAAGGGATTTATCTGAACCTGAAGATCATGAGGAAAAGCTTCAATTTAAGAAAAATGCCATCAAAGCAAAGAAGATATTAATCGACTCCATGAGGGATCACTTGGTGTCTCTCATCTCCAAGATGACAACTGCGAGAGATATGTTCAAGACCTTGGAAGACTTATACGAGATTAACAACGTAAGTAGGGCTCTTGCCTTGAGGCAACAACTTCACCAAGTAAAGATGGCAAAGGGAGATTCAATCATCACCTACTTCATGAAAATTTCAGAATTGAGAGATCAACTAAGCGCAATTGGGGATCAAGTGATTGATAAAGACCTTGCCATGCTAGCCTTGAATGGTCTACCTCATTCATGGGAGCCATTCATCCAAAGCATAAGTGGAAGATCCAAATTACATAAGTTTGATCGACTCTGTGCGGATTGTGTTCAAGAAGAATCAAGATTGACAGCTAGGGGAATTATCAAAAGCTCTCAAAATGAAGATACACATGTTCTTGCCACTCAATCTACCAAGAAACGTAAGAATGGAAGAAGGGCAACTTCAAAAGGAATAGAGATCTGAAATCAGATTTTGCACCTGATTCTAGGAAGAAGAAGAAAGAACTCTCTCGCATCTAGTGTTTTAGGTGTGACAAGTTTGGTCACTTTGCAAAGGATTGTTTGACAAGACCAAATCATCAAGGAGCAAACATCAGTGAAGTCTCATCTCAGAAGGAGGTTGAAGATAACTCCAATGGTTTTCTTTTCGTATCAGCATTATCAAGCAATGTTCCTACAGACAGTGATACCTAGTTGATTGACAATGGAGCCTCTAGACATATCACCGGCTATTGAGAGCACCTTTCTGATTTGGTGGAGTCAAATCTTCAAGTTATTATTGGGGATGATGCACGCTATTCTGTAAGAGGATTTGGTGCCACATCTCTAAACCTTGAATCTGGAGTTTCTCTACACCTAAGTGATGTGTTGTTCGTGTCAAGGATCAAGAGAAACCTTGTGTCTATTTCAGCCTTGGAGGATAAGGGCTATCAAATTGCATTTTCTGAATGAAGAGTTCTTGCCTAGCCTAAGAACTCCAGCATCAAGACTGCTCGTGTGATCGGGAATCGACAAGAGAGTTTGTATAAACTCTCCACTCTCCCTGTTCAAGCTCTTATTCACGATTCTTCCAGCTCCAGCGAACTTTGCCACAGAAAACTTGGACATCTCCACTTAAGCGCTCTTCCATCACTGGAGAAGATGGTAAAAGGTATTCCTAAACTTAGTCATGTACATGATGGTACTTGTAAAGGTTGTGCTATGGGTAAAAATATTAAGAGTCCTTTTCATAGCAATGAAAGTAGGTCTAAAGAAATTCTAGATCTTGTACGTTCAGATTTATGTGGTCCAATGTCTATTCCATCCCTAAGTGGATGTTTGTATTATGTAACTTTCATAGATGACTACTCTAGGAAGACTTGGGTTTATTTCTTAAGGTCTAAAGAGTCTGATGAAGTCCTAGGTAGGTTTAAAGAGTTTAAAGCTCTAGTAGAAAATTTGTCTAGGACAAAAATTAAAACTTTAAGGTCTAATAATGGAGGTGAGTACACCTCGGGTAGCTTTTGTGATTTCTGTATTGAGGCAGGGATCAAGAGGGAGTTTTGTGTCCCTTACAACCCTCAACAAAATGGGGTTGCAGAAAGGAAGAACAGATCTATTGTTGAAGCTGCAAAAGCTATGATTCATGATCAAGACCTTCAAACTTTTCTATGGGCAGAAACCTCTAGAATAGCAGTGTATGTTCAGAACAGATGTCCTCACCGAATTTTGCAAGACATGACCCCGGAAGAAGTTTTTTTAGGAATCAAGCCTAATATTAGTCATCTGAGAATCTTTGGTTGTCCTGTGTATGTTCATATTCCCAAGGACAAGAGGACCAAGTTGGAACCTTCTGGCAAGAGAGGGATATTTGTGGGCTACAGTGAAACCTCCAAAGCCTACCGTATTTACATCCCTGTTCAAAAGCAAATAGAAGTAAGCGGGGATGTCACATTTGAGGAAGATGTTGCATTCAGGAAATCAAAGGGTTCATGCATGGAGATAGATGATGAGACTCAAGACATGGATGTTGATCGTGCTCCTGAGATTCAGAGGGAGTCTACACAACCTGATATGAATGATGATCCAATTGAACCTTTAGATCCCACTGATGGGCCTAGAGATATTGTTGTGTCTCGAAAGAGACCTCTTTGGGCAAGAAACACTTTGCGGGAAGCAAAACTATTTGTCGCTCCTAGAGGTACATTCAGAGAAAGTAAAAGACCACAAAGATTCTCTAATTATGTTGCATTGATGTGTAATCTTATTGAGTCTAAACCTTCCAGTGTAGAGGAAGCCTCAAAATAACAGGTTTGGAAAGATGCAATGGATGAGGAATATCAATCCATTCTCAAGAATGATGTGTGGGATATTGTACCTAGACCGAAAGGCAAGTCTGTTGTATCTTCCAAGTGGTTGTACAAGATTAAGCATGGAGCTGATGGCAGCATTGAAAAGTACAAGGCTAGATTTGTAGCCCGTGGCTTCTCTCAACAAGAGGGAATATACTATGAAGAAACATTTACTCCTGTTGCTCACTATACTTCCATTAGAACCATCATTGCCATTGCAGCAGCTAAGGGATGGAAGTTACATCAGATGGATGTGAAGACAGCTTTTCTCAATGGTGTAATTGAAGAAGAGGTCTACATCAACCAACCTGAGGGATTCGTGATTCATGGGAAAGAGTCTCATGTGTGTAAATTGAAGAAATCTCTATATGGTCTTAAACAGGCGCCTCGAGCTTGGTATGAAAGAATTGACAGATACCTAGTGGGTTTGGATTTTTGCAAGAATGATGTTGATCCAAACCTTTACTTCAAGATATTCAATGGTGATATGTTGATCTTGGTAGTTTATGTTGATGACCTATTTGTTACTGGACAAGATCATCTCATTGATAGATGCAAGAAGGAGTTGACTTCAGAATTCGAGATGGACTTAGGACTCTGTTGTGACCTTTTTCACACATCGCCCCATTGCAAATGGGGACCCTCTCTTTTCCTGCTTTCTAGGGTTGTGTTAGTGTCCTATGACCTTTTGCTGCAGTTTCACCAAGCCTTGTCCAATTCAGAGCATTTCAGGCCCTGACGATTGAAAGTTAGTTTTTGCAAGTTATGTCATTCCGAAATGCGAACACCACCAGAGTGCTTAGAGAGGCCAAAGGACGAAGATCGCAATTTATTTGGACGAATTTGGACAACTTTCTATTTTTAGAAAGTTTGCTTTTTCCTATTTTTTAGAAAGTTTTGTTTTTGGCATTTTTAGCCCAATCCCCGGTATGGCTATTTTTAGAAAGTTTTCCCTATTTTTTAGGGATGTCTGCTTTTTGCTTTTTCGGAATGGGAACCTAGGGTTTGCACTTGCACCACTGACCAGCTTGACCGGGACTCAAAAATTCCAAGTTTTGACCTAAAAAGCTAAATCCCTAGATTTTAGGCTTTTTGCTTTTTCGGGATGCAAACCTAGGGTTTACACTTGCACCACTAACCAGCATCGACCGAAACTCAAAAATTCCAAGTTTTGACCTAAAAAGCTAAATCCCTAGATTTTAGGCTTTTTGCTTTTTCGAGATGCAAACCTAGGGTTTACACTTGCAAAACTGACCAGCTTCGACCGGAACTCGAAAATTCCAAGTTTTGACCTAAAAAGCCAAATCCCTAGATTTTAGCGGGCGTGATGCCTCAGATGATCCACCTAGGCATAGATTTCAAATTTCAAGTTAATACGGTTAAATTTGATTACGCTGTGAAATTTTGAATTTTTTCTAAGAAATTTGGCTATCTGGAATGTCACCCTGATCCTGAAATTTGACTAAGTCTGGAAAATTGGAGAATCCTCCAAAAACTAGATTTTGCATTATAAGTCCTAGAGACCTGAAACCACTCTCAAACATCCTGACAATATATATGAAATATAACTTAAAGTATAAGAAAGAGAAAAGACATATTGAAATACCACTTATACTTAAATGTTATATTTCATATATAGTCCACCCTCTTGAGAGCCTCCAAAAGTCCGCCTTGAAGAGCAAAGGTCTGGAAGTCCGCCCATGTTGGAGATGTCTAAAAGTCCGCCATGTTGAGAGGTGTCTAAAGTCCGCCATGCATGTTGGAGAGGCTATGAAGAAGGAGCATAGAACTCCGCCCTCAAGGAGACCTTCCTAAAGTCCGCCTTGAGAGGCTTCAAAACTCCGCCATGTCTTGTGGACTCTCCAAAGTCCGCCCAAACTTGTTGGTGAAGATGGTAAGGACATCAAAACTCTGCCCAAGCATGTCAATTGGTGGTCATGCCTCTTAAACTCCGCCCGTTGCCTTGTGGAGTGAGAAAAGAAGATGTGGGAGCCTTGTCCAAACTCCGCCCTCCAAGCATTGAGAGTCCTTAGAAGTCCGCCCTACCCTAGCAACATGATGGAAAGGTTTAGAAGTCCGCCTATGAGGAGCAACCTCCAAAGTCCGCCATACGTTGGGAAGATTTTTGAAGAGCAACCTCCAAAGTCCGCCCAAGGTCTTCAAAGTGGTGGGAGCCTAGCCTAAAGTCCGCCACACATGTTAGGGAGAGCCATGAGGAGAGGCCTCCAAAGTCCGCCATGTCTTAGGACTCTCTAAACTCTGCCATGTGGGAACCAAGTCCAAAGTCCGCTCAAGGTAAGGAGACTCATCCAAAACTCCGCCCTATCCTACCATGTTGGTGGCCAACCCTTCAAAGTCCGCCATGTTTTGGAAGAGGCCATGATGGCCAACACTCTAAAGTCCGCCATGTGTGTGGGGTGCCCAAGGGGTGAAGTCCAAAGTCCGCCCTATGTTGGAGGCCCATCAAAACTCCGCCCTACCCTAGGAAGTAGATGCTAAGTATGATGTTGAAGAGCCTTCTCAAACTCCGCCATGCCTTGGAGAAGTAAGGAAAGTCCGCCCAAGTTTGAGGAAGATGAAGGTAAGCCTCCAAAAGTCTGCCTACACATAAAAGTCAAACAGAATCAACGAAAATACAAAGTGATGTCATGAAAATCCTTCAAGATTTCGAACTTAAATCCAAAATAGAAAGTTTTCAAAAGGAGAATATTGGAAGATTGATAAGGATTTCGAACTTAAATCCAAAATGGAAAGTTTTTTTTAAGAGAATATTGGAAGATTAATAAATATTTTGAACTTATAGCCAAATTGGAGACTTTTGGAAGATATTTTCTTCGAATTTGGAAACATGACAACACTTTCTAAAAGATGAAGTTAAAATTGGAAACATGATTTGGAAGATTTTAAGGGTTTCTGATTGAGGATTTAACTTTATTTACAAATACTTCGTTGTAAACTTCATTTCTACACCAAGAAGTTCGAAAATATTAAGGAGAGCATAGTAAAATACTTTCAGTTTGGAGTTCATCTGGAGAAAGTTTTGGATATTGTTGGAAGTTGGATAAACTTTTTTGACAAAAGTTTCACAGATTTTTGGAGAAAGACAACCAGTATAAGGACGAATTATTGAATCTCTCCTGAATTTTTGAGTATTTTTTAAGGTGAAATTAAATTCATGATGCAGATTTATGTATTTTCTGAGTTTTTCCAGAGTTTGAGAAATGATTTTTAGTGAATTTGTTCGAATTTCTAAGGGAGGAAAATCATTTTTTTGGCTAAGTATATGAAATTTTCGGAGTTATAACACTTGGTGTTGGATTGTGATCACAGTTGTCTTGAAGGTTGGAGAATTTACATGTGAAAATCCCATTCTCACGGCTAAGTATGAAAATGAAGTGAAATTTTCCAAGCACTTAGCCGTTCACAGCCTCGATTTTCTTTAATCCAAGATAGATTTCTAACTTATTTTCCTTTGGTTTTACAGGTCGCAAGAGGAAATAGAAGCGGGATCATCATAGAGATCGCAGTTGGAGTTTCAAGCCAAACGAAAGATTGAGGACAAGTTCACAGGCAAGGTTCATCTGGGCGTGAAGATAGCCAAAATTTGGCTAAGTATGGGAAATGTTTCACAAAGAAAATTCCAATTTCCTCAATTATGATGAAGGCATGTTAGGGTATCAAGAAGAAGGACATGATCACAGCGAATGCCTGAACAGCTTGATCCCATCATTTCATATTTGCAAGGGGTTACCCAGAGCTTTTTAACCCTCCTCCCATGCAACATAAATTGGTAGCTGAAGGCAAGATCGTCACAGAAAACACAAATGGAGTTTCGAGCCAAATTCAGAATTGAAGACAGGACCACGAGCAAGGTTCGGCCGAGTATAGAGAGGGCCAAAATTTGGCTAAGTATAAAAAAAAAAACTTCATGAGGGGATTTCTTCTCCAAATTCAAGGCACTTGAAAGAATCTCAAGGCATCAAGAAAGAAAAGTTCTCAGGCTTGGTGAAAATATGGAAAAGTTAGACTCCTGAAGGAATTAAAAAAGACAAGCTCCCAAGCAGAATCAAATGGTGACAAGAAGGAATCAAATTTCCATACTTAGACAATTTCTTGACACAAATTGGAGAATTCAAGGAAGACATCCAACACGTTGAGGTGGCGCCTCGTCATCTTTCGACCAATCAGATTGCTCCAAGTCAACATGTCTAGGTTCAATGAACCTGACTTATCCAGAAGCTTCTAGAAGAGCACACTTCACAATGCAACAACCTTCTATTTTCATTGATGGTTCATATTTAGCAAGAAGGACAAGTGTCCCAAATGTAATTTTCTCATTGGTCGAGGGTAGTTAGTTTTGGGAAACCCTAATTAGGGTTTGTAGCTTTCAATCTGGGCCCTTGATCACTGTTTGATCTCGGTCGTTCGTTTACTCTTGAAAACTATATAAGGCTACCTCCTCTCATTTGGAGAGGGTGAGGTCTTTTGATGTATTGTTGCTTAAGGTCATTTCTAGATAATATATTGCATGTGCGTTGCTTTGTAAATTCTATTATTTGAATGATTTGCATGGTTTCAATTGCCTCAACACTTAGTTAAAATTAATCTAGATTTGTTTACATTGTTGTTAATTTGAATGAAGGATTTGATAAGTATCAATTGACGGTGTATCTCCGCTCATACTTTTGGTAAATGGATGATTTCCATTCTACCGTGCAAAGTTAGTCTAAGCCCATCCCCTGTGCATCCCAACATCTCAATCATAAGCACAACCCATTGAAGATTGCACCGGCCTTGTGTAGTTGTCCCTAGTGTGGCGAAGCAAGGTCTGGTTTCTCGAGAGCACCCAGTTGATACCGTCTCCGAAATTCATAGAATTAGATTAGCCTTCCTAAACCCTATCTCTTTTTCCCTTTCTTTTGAAAGTCTAAATCCCAGAAAATTCCAAAAAAAAAAGAAGAGCCTAAAATCGCTAAATCCATCTAAGTCCAACAGTTCAAGATACTTGTCAAACGTAAGTCCCCCTTGAAATTTCAGCATACACTACCCAAGAAGCTATTCCACTAAAGTCGCTTGTTTGCACATATAGACCTTGGAATCAGTAGTGATTTTTCAGGAGAGGATAGAATACCTTCGGGTATCCTATCCTAATGTTTGGTAGATGATAAAACAGACACCAACAAACTCATGCACTTCTTTCTAAGTTTGGAAGTTTGGCAGAGGCCCAATGAGATTATTCTAAGTCAAGGAAAATACACCATTGATATCTTGAAGAGATTTGGAATGATAGATTGTAAATCTATGTCTACACCAATGGAAACTAACTTGAAGAAATTGAGGGAAGTTGCAGCTAGTTCAGATCTTGTGGACCCTACTATGTCAGGCAATTGATTGGGTCCTTGATGTATCTGGTTAATGTTGTCGGGTAATTAAGCATTAAGGTAAATTGTGTTAGCATCGGCAGTTAACCTGTCGATTGTCGGCAGTTGGCACCGGATAACTGACCAGACTCCTTTATATTGTATCCGTTTCCAGTCTTTGGACATGCTATTGTAGTCAAACATATTGCTATCATTGTATGTACTGGCTTATTATGAATCAATAGAACACTTGTGAGTTCCATATATTTTGTGTACTTTTGTCATTTATGCAATGTCTTAACCTAACACCCTATGGGGAAAACATTTGGCGTTGTTGCCTAAGTAAAAACTTGGGAGCAACGGGAAAAGGACGTACTACATGGCACACGGATAATGGGACAACCATTACCAGAAGGAACGAGTGACCCTGATAGATAACCCGAAGAATTGTTCGAGGGGGAAAAGACACTCACGAAGGATTTCTCCTGCATCCTACAGGCGGCAATCGAAACACACGTACAAAGGGAAGCCACCGCCGAAGATGTCCCAAAAGATGTTGTGTGGAGTTCGCTCGGAGTAAGCGCCACTGTGAATCAGTTGATGAGCGAACTGCCTAACTTTTGGCACAAGGATTTTTGGCTCTCCAGAACCGAAGGGAAGACATCTACCAAGAGAACCGACGGCAACAAATTCTACGGGAATTTAGGGAGCGCCAAGAAGATGAGCACAATACATGAACTCTTACGGTCAGAGAGAATAAATAAGAACACCCCATTGTAATGAGTATGTCAGTGACATACATTATGTACGAGGGATGAAGTAATAAAAGTTTATTTTTGCTGTGTACATGGTGTGTGCTTGTTGTGTACGGAAGTGATTTATGCCCAATATACTAAATAAAGACAAAAATAAAAAGATACAAAGTGACGAATGGGAAGTGGCACAAAGAGCGTTGAATCTCAAACAACAGATAGAACGAAGGCGTAGGCTAAGGCAGCTTGCCGACGAACGACTGGCCGAGGGGTTGCTCGAAGGGAACCTAGGAGGTGTCACTGAGAGAATTACACTCTCTACACTGTTGTAGGGTTGCTCGAAGGGAACCTAGAAGAAGTCATGGAGGGTGCTGAAGGAGAACTCTACAGTTCGCCAGAATTCCACCATAGCAAAGATGTAAATATCTTAATCGGCAATAAATCTTTTGGCCAAAATTTTTTTTTAAATCGGGAAAAAATTGGCAATAAATCCGCAAAATTATCGCACATTTGAAAATATATAATTTTTTTAAATATTCTAAAAAAACACATGTATACACTAAATTTATAGAACACAATAGCATATTACTGGTTTCCATCATATATAAATCATAGTTTGAGACTTTGAGTCAAATACATACCATATGGCATATAGCAAAATGATATACCAAAAAAACAAGTTCAAGTTCTAAATAGTAAATACTAAATACGATTGAGTCAAATCCATATTGTAGAGCGTAGACCACAAAACAAATTAGTGAAGTCTGAATACATATTAAGTTCATGGTTTCATATCATTGAAAACTGGAAATCATAGATTGCGTTTGCGACTAAAACTCAAAAAACTCTATTGCCCCTGAGTGGGTGCTGAAGTAGATGGTGTTGCAGCAGCTGCTGCTGCTGCAATATCCTCAACCGATGATGAATCTGCCTCTTCTGGATCAACAAACTCATCTCCCGCCTCCTCACGTTTTGCCACCTCTGCCGCCCATTCAGCTGCCTCCCTCTCCATCTCATCTAACTAAGCGTCATTATCCACATCAACATCACCAGTAGCACCATCAGGTTCAGCAATCCAATCCGTCATGTATGGATCAATCTCATCAATGTCAAGTGCGTCATATGAATTGTTCCCTTGTACCCTCCTTTCATGCAGTAGAAGGTTGTACTGCACATATACAAGGTCATTCAATCGCTTTTGAGTCAACCTATTGCGCTTTTTTGTGTGAATGGCCTCAAAGACACTCCAGTTGCACTCACAACTAGAAGCACTACAAGGCTGAGATAATATGCGGATTGCAAGCTTTTGGAGATTAGGCGTTGTGGCACCATAATCTTCCCACCACAGATCTGCAAGCATACAAATTGGCATTTATAACTCGGTAAAGATTTTTATAATCTTAAAGATTGAAATAAATGGTAAAATAGATTTAAGAGCACATTTTTTTTTACCTAGCAGCAGGGTGTCTCTCTTACGAATACCAATAGGTGAAGAAAACAATGGCCCATCTTCCTTCTTGTACCTCTGCAACTCATCAACAATGATGTCTTGAATATTTTCATCAAGAACCAACCTCTGAATACATGTGTCAAGGCCAAGTTGAACCTCCTCATCTATTTTGAAATTGCGGGAGTAAAAGAACTTGGGGTTAAAATAGTAGGCAGCAGCATGGATATGTTGGTGGAGTTGTCGGTTCCACCTTTGATCAATTATGCGCCATATGGGTTCATATTTAGTCCTCTCTGACCCATACAAGTGCTGAATTGCCTCTTTGGCCTTATCCATGGCCTCATATAGATACCCTATGGGGCTTTTATCCCCATCCACCATCCGTAGAACCCTCACCAACGGTTCTGACAACTAGACATGACAAATTTAACAAAAATCAGCAATGTATAATATTAGAAAATTTAAAAATATATCATCAATTGAAATTTGAACTTTGAACACTTACATTGATGATCTCCTCCATGAGTTTGGCATATCTATCATCAAAAACAGCCTTCACGACCTTCTCTGCTTCAGGCTTCCTACAATAAGAGCTTTGCAACCATCTTTCACTCACAAACATCCTCTTTAGGTTGGGCAATGCACGTAATATGCTCTGTAAGTTGAGGAAATTCGTGGCAAAACGTGTGACTCCTGAACGTACAAGATCCTTACCATCAGTGTGTTGTCTCATAAGCTCCAAGACCCATGTGTGGTTGTAGATGTACTTTGTGATTTCCCTTCCATCTTCAACCACATTCTTCACCCAACTAAGTTTCCCTATGTCCTCGAGGAGTAAATCAAGGCAATGAGCAGCACAAGGGCTCCAAAATAATGATGAATGCGTAGCCTGTGGAAGTTTACCCGCTACCACATATGCAGCTGCATTATCAGTCACAACCTAAACAACATTTTGCACTCCCACTTCGATCACCACCTCATTCAACATGTTGCACAAGGTTTCTGCATTCTTCACTTGATCTGAGGCATCAATCGATTTTAAAAATACCCCCTGTCCCCTTGAAGCAACTAGAAAGTTTATGAGTGTCCTATTCCTACTATCTGTCCACCCATCAAATAAAATGGTGCAGCCATTCCTTTCCCAATTCCTCCTTTGTTGTTCCACCAGCTGATGTGTGTTTTGGACCTCATCCTGCAATAATGGCCCACTCAACTCATAACGACTTGGGGACTTGAACCCCTTACCAGAAATGGTCAATCCACTGACCATTTGCTCCCAATATGGACTCTCAATAATACTAAACGGAATATTGTTGTAAATCCAAAATCTAGCCACTGTCGCTCTTGTCTATTGATGCACTTCCTTATTCCGTGAAGTACCTAACAATCCAGGTTGTGCACCAGGAGTGTTACGAGGAATGAAAAAACCAGATGTATTGCTGCCCACCCCAATATTTTCTGACTCTGTAGAACTGATATTCCTCGTTGGGGCTGCCATTGCCTTTGCTGTCCTCTTTTTTTCTACCTTCTTTTGCTCAAATTCTGAAAGTCTTGCTTTTGCCTCCCTTTGAACCTCTTCAGGACAATTGTCACATACTATAATATTTTGTCCACTGATTTGTGCAACGTGAATTTTGAGTCGGTATATGCCACCGGTCATAGTTTTTGTGCAATGGTTACAAATAACCTCTCCTGGCACTGCACTTGTTGTGCCATGTTTCCACATAGGATCCCTCTTTCTACCACCACCTCTACTTGTACCACCTCTAGTTGCAGAAGCCATTGTCTTTTATAAAAATTCGAAAAAAACCTATCAAAAGAGACCAAACATGGATCAATAAATATAAATTGAAGATGAACACAAATTAAAATTGGACAATTTAGCAAGGTGATGATTCACAGCCAAAGTACCAAACTATAGAATCTAGATAAATGTCTCATCAAGCTAATTGTATGTGCCTCCATTATCAATTAGATACATCTCAATTCTGTTATTTTTAAACCACTATTGCAGTGTGTAACTGTAGATCATGGATACAGTTAATTATTATTACATAGTGACACACCACTATTAGTAATTTATTACTATTATTACACAATACAGTGTATTGTGTAATAATAGTAATAAATTAAATTTTAATAAGTGTCTGTGTAGTGAACTATAAATTAATAATAGAGTAAGTAACTGTAAGATAATAATAGTAAATTATAGTCTTAGGAAACTATAGTAAACTACGGTCTTAGGAAAACTGCAGTAAAATAATAATAATAAATATTAAATATACAACACACTACACAGTATGAATTTTAGTTAAAAACTACTGCAAATTAATAGTTAATATGAATTTTACAGTGTAATTGTAAATTAATTTTGTGACATTTTTTTTATTCAAATTTCATACTGTGTTGCAGAAAAATTACTGTAAATTAATAATAAACAGTTACTGTTACACACTTACACTATTAATAAATATTGATCTGTAAATTAATAATATATAATATATATTATACACTATACACGCTATTATTAATAATATACTATTATACAGTTACCAGTATACAACTTAACACAATTTTGGGTTAGTTTTTTATTCTGTTATTTTGAATTTTTAACTGTGTTATACAGTATGCAACTTAACACAGTTTTGGGTTTGTTTTTTATTTGAATTAATGTCAGGAGGAAAATGTTAGATTATTACATTAACATCTTTGTATTGGCCACTTGGTTACCACAGTTTTGGGTAAAAAATTTATTCTATTATTTCAAGTTTATACAGTATAACATCTTTGTATATGTCATGGAAATTTCGAATCAAGAATCACGAATGAGCAGATAAAATAAAAATTTATTATGTTATTATGTACATTGTATATGTCGTGGAAATTTCGAATCACGAATGAACAAATAAAATAAATAAAAACCTGCAACACAATCTGAATGCCGCGTCGGTGGGGAAGCTGCAATCAAAACCGGCGAATTCGCATGCAATATGAATTTGCCTCTTTTTTTGTTTTTAACTTCAAACTTTTTACTTTTTAGGGTTGCGGCTCCGTCGTTTTTAGACGCGCGATTTTTATTAGGTTTTACGCAAGTTTTACACAATAAAATCGCGATTTTCAGTTAAACGATTCACGAGTTTTAATGAAAAAATCGTTTCCGATTTTTTGGACGATAAAATCGGCGGGCTGAATGAGTCGGGATATATCGCGATTTTTGCGATTTTCTGCCGATATTTACATCCTTGCACCATAGGATAAGAAGTCGCGAAGAGTTGGTGGAACAAACAAGGCGAAATCTAAACCTGATCAACGCTACCAGAGACCTACTAAAGAACTTGTCCATTTCGGAGGACAACCAGAGGGAGACAACCAACCGGAGGGAGACGACCGAAGGTGACGGTACGCCGAAGGTGCCGAGGGAACACAAGGGTACCGTACGAGAGACAATTTGTTCGGTTCGGGGTCAGCAACCTTCTCCGGAGGACCCACGAGTGGAGGGTCAGGTGCAAGAGGCCGAGGCGGCGGATCACCGGATACAAGCACACAAGGCATCAAAGGAGCAAGACCCAGCGGTGGGATGGCAAGTAAACAGAAATTGCCAAAGTTCATAGGGGACGGCAAGGAAGACCCCATATGGCACTGCCGCACATGTGAAACTATTTGGTCCGCCAACGAAGTGACGGACCAGGATGAGTGGGTACAGCAGTTCCAAGCCACGTTACGCGGGGTTGCCATAGATTGCTACTCCGATGTTGACAAGCAAAAAGTGGCCCCATGGGCCAATCCACAGAAGGAATTCAAGGAGGAGTTTCGGTTGCTCTGTGATGACAATGAAATCGTGGCCGAGATATACAGTACCAAACAAGGTCCCAAGGAGACAGTACGGGCATACAGTCGGAGGCTGAAAGAATTGCTGGGTAAAATGGAAAGCCAACCCGCAGATGGGTTGAAGAAAAGATGGTTCGTTGAAGGGTTGAAATCCTCCCTACGAAAGAAGATGAAAATTGTACTCCCAACGTCATATGACGACGCCTGTAATAGAGCGATGGACCTCAAGAGCGAACACAAAACGTCAAAGAAGAAGAAAAGTAATAAATACTCATGAGATCCTCTTCTAAGTATGCCACCTCATGGTGGTGACGGATTGTTCCATGAGGCCAAGGGGTGCAAGGAGTGCCCCACCCTTGGTGTTAGAAGAGAAGGATGTTCCAAACACCCTAGTTTGCCCTAAACCTCTACCATGGTTGACCATTAGATTAAGGAACTCCAATCATAGGGAGGAGAATAATGGTGACAAGAAGAGGTGAACAGCTATAGGATTCCTCACTAGGTACACCCCCTCATATGGATGGCGAAGGGCCACATGATGGACGAGAGGGATGGTATATTTGCTCTTGTGCCTAGGGTAGAGGATCGTGTAAGGCACCCTAATATGCTTCTTATCCTAACTCCCGTATGGTTGAATTCCATTAACGAATAAAATATATCATATGACTAATATAATGTTCCTAACCCTAGTAGGAAAGATCTATTTTATGGACTATGCTTTCAATAAGCTTGGAATTGTGATTTTAGGGCAAAAACTAGGGCATTTACAAAAGGAGACATTACACACAATGCTGAAATCAAGAGTGGATGCTCTTGTGTCAATGTGAAAAGAGATTTTCGACCCTAATGGGGATGTCAATGAAAGGCATTCTTACCATCATTGGAAGCAACCTTTTTGGCCACATGTTGATGCCAAAGGAAAAGGTTTCTGATGTTATTCCTAGGGAGGTCGTTTGGGTCATGTGTTGATATGTGTATTGACATGATGACACCAGCAAATGAAGCTCCATTTTCCTTCCAAAACCCTACTTCATAGGCTTTCCTAAGTTTTTCTCTGGCTCATAAATAGATCTCAAACTGCATCAGAATTCTCCAAATTCTCATTGCTGACTTCCTCTATGTCTGATCAACATCCCTGCCTCCAAAAACCTGATTAATGTTTTGAAACCTTATTCCTCTTCTTTTCACATTGTATTATAAAATCTACCCTTTATTGAAAAATTCATTATGGTCTGTTTTTAATTGCTTGGCACTCGGGCATCACTGTTTAATTTCTAAAACTGAAGTAAAAAGAAAATTGTGCAGACTTGTTTAACATCTGCACATTTAACCAAATATTCTATTACACATACAAGGAGATCGACATGATATTATAACTTTACAGCAACTTGCTGAAACAGATGCAACATCCCATTATATCCAAACATAGCCATATCCAGAAAGCTTCACGTGAGTTGAGTTTATCTCACCTCAAGAGTGTAAAGAAGAGTAGCAGTGCAAGAAAGGCAGGATCTGAGCCATATGAGCATGATGTGGTATCTTAGAGAGAAGAACAAGCTTCCTGCTTGGTAAATCAAACCTACTAAATGCATATTCCATATAGATTTTATGAATACAAAAGAACATTTGAACTATTAATACCTTTAAACAAGTTCACTGAACAATAACTCTCACATTATGATTACATACAATAATGAACTGTTTGATGGGTAAACTCTAATCCTATGAAATAAACCATGTGTCCAATCAAATCCTAACCCTAGGGAGTTCACCAATTTCATAATCAGTAGCCATTCTAATGGTAGAAGCTTTTCTTATTCATGCTTACCAATCAACTTTTTCTCTTTGACTGACATAAATTGATCACCATCACAACCAAACACGGGGATCATTAATGTGAAGGCCACATATTACAATGCCTCAATAATTCTCAAATGCGTTTTTAAAAGGAATATCTGACTTACTGCAGCTATCAACTCTGACAAGGAAAATGCTGAATCAAAGACCAGCAAGGATGGATGATGGAGATGCTCAAATAATTCCTCCACCACAATATTCCCTAACTGATGGTCCCATATCTCATGTGGTTTTAAAACATCTCTTGCCTCTTCAAGCTTTGCCCTGGCTGCCTGCAGTATTGTATTTAACACGAATTAGTGAAACCTATGAAATAGCATACTTGCTAACAAGGACACATATTTACACAGGTCAACAGTCTCCTCTTTTTGAAGAAACAATAATGTTTGCCAACAAGAACTTAATGTGTATGTTTTAAACTTGCATGACAATATAGACGGTTAGAAAAACGAAATTTGTTGTAATTAAGCATTTCTTATTGTCGACAAAAGTACTGCTCACTTTTCTCCATACTCCCTCTGCAATTATGGATTTTAAAATAATTGGGGGTGAAAGACTGAAGAAAATAATTGAAGATTTTTATTGGTGTATGGTGATGTAATTAGGAAGAGGAAATGTTTGGTGTTTAGCATCAATACTTACCAGATCCATCACTTTCCCTCAACCATGAAGGCTTGTAGACTGCAGTGATGGTGTATGTAATGGAACTCACAATAGCCATGTTTGTAAAAAAGGGAAATATGAGAAGTTTAAAAAATCTGTTAGATATGAACTTAAATATTCAAGGAAAACAAGCAAGAAGACAGCATTATAAAACAACTTCAAAAAAATATCCCAAAATCATTAGAATTTCCTTCACGTTGAGCTTCCAATTCAGACAACAAAACTCAAGAATTTATTTTGATTAAGGTTGGAGAGAATAGGTGAATGTTGACCCACTTCTCCAATGAAAAAAGGGTTTTAATCATGCAATTGAAAAAAGAAATGAAAGTGTAGCTTTTTGAATTTGGAGATTTCTCACTACTGTGATGGATTATAATGGTATATAAAAGAACTATTTGCAGACAGCTATGATTGCTACCATGAGCCTAGTCCTTTGTCAAAAGTGTCACATTATGGTGTGAACCATAATTCAAAAACTTGGACTCTGCTAAAACTCAGCAGCCCAAAAATTTGACTGAGTCACAAAATAACACGTGAAAAGCATTAAGAATGAATTCAAAGAATGGATCAATGTCATCCAAATCAATGGCACAAGGAGATTCCTCCTCCACCCTTTTAGTGTTAAACCAAAGTTGTGTTAGATAAAAGCAAGGTCATTGAAACACTCTTGGGTAATTCTATTCCTCTGCTTGGTGTTAATGCTCTCAAACTCTGTCCGATGCAATCAAAATGACAATCAAAGTCAGATATAAATAGATAGATACTAGTCTCTCTGATTTTCAAGGATTGGGGGACATGGAGATAATTTCAGAGAGGAAATCTTTTCCAGATTTAAGAGATGCCAAAGGAACGGCTATTTATATAATATATACAAAAAAAATTCAACTTTTAAAATACAAATGAAATAAAAATGCCAAAAATAACTTAAACAAACTAAAAGATGCTGAAATTTTAAAAAAGTGAATATTTAAATATATCTACTTAAATATAAACATGAGGATGTACATTGTCAATCTGAAATGAGTACAATTATGATGTCAATGAACTTGCTTGACATAAGATTATTTAATCTTCTAGAGATCTGTAATCTCATCCACAGCTAATAATAGAAATTATGAACCAATACAAAAATGGATTGTTCTACTTTTAATCAAAATAAATGACAGTTAGGATGGAAAGAATATTGTGATAAGAGAAGTAAATACACACATTTATCCTAGAAACCCCTTGAAAGGGTATAACCAGCTTTGGTAGTGGTGAATATGCTGCTACTAAATACTTAGTAAAGAACTAGATAATTGCGGCATGCAATCTACCCCTTGTTCCACTTGATTACACACATTGTTGAGCCTATGACATTAACTACAACGTGATTCTACTTCTCTATATTTTACAACACTCAAGTCTACATCCCATGATAGAAATCAAATCCCTATTCTCATTTAAAAGATGCTGGAATGTCCTCCTCATGCACTATAAGATCCCAGAAGCAGAATTGGAAGAAGAAATGTAATGTCCCCACTTTGAAATAGGATTTAATCATAAAATTTAAATTAAAATATAAACAAATTAAATTAAATATAATTAAAATTTAAATTAAGTTAATGAATGGTCAAAAGGCATGAAATGAAAAGTTGCGACTCCCTCAAACATGAGATATAAAAGAGAGAAGAGAACCTCATTTGAGAGAGGAGAGAGAGGAGGAAAAGAAATAATGGAGCATGTGAATCAAGGAAGAATCAATGGAAGAAAGAACGAATGGGAAGTAAATAAGGAAGTGACTCCTCTAAAGGAGGGCAGAAATTATGAAAGGTTGTGACTCTTTCAAAGGGTATAAAATGATGGAGGGTTGTGACTCTTTTGAATGGGTTGTAATTATGAAAGGTTGTGACTCTTTCAAAGGGCATAATTACAGAAGGTTGTGACTCTTTCAATGGGCATAAATGATGAAGGGTTGTGACTCTTTCAAAGGGTGGTGATTGTGAAAGGTTGAGACAATTACAAAGGGGAGACATGATGAAGAGGTGTGACCCTCCCTCACATTGGAAGATATAAGGGGAGAAAGTTTCATTTGATGAGGACATCAAAGCATAGCAGGAGTTCTCATAGAGCAATCAAATCAGACCTGAACTGTGATACTCTAATCTCTTGTGGGCAACATATAAGGTGATTCAAAAAGGGGACACTACAATTGGTATCAAAGCATGATTCTGCCAGCCTGATGGACATTACAAGTCGTATTTGGTGGGTAAAAATAAGAAGTTATTGGAGATCATATTATCATAGATTCAATTGATTATCATTCCAATAAAAAAGAAGATCTGTGCAGACTTAGTGAGCAGAATCAAAGGCGAATTGTATCAGATCAAAGAGCAGAATTAATGGTGCTTTGTAGCAGACCTAAGATCAGACTTAAGGAGCCTTTGTGAGCGGATTTTTGAAGGTTTAATAAGCAAATTATTTCAGACTTTCTGAGCAGATTTAGCAGACCTTAAGAGTATAGAACATCAAAGTTCATGAGCAGATTCAGAAGCAATTGATCACAAACGTTTTCCAGATTTATGGGCAGACAATTTCCAGACTTATGAGCAGATTTAAGCAGATTTGTGAGCAGATTGTATCAGACCTATTAAGCAGAAATTTTTTGAAGAACATTGAACAGATTTTGAAGGCATTTTGTTGCAGATCTTAAGGGCGAATAAGTACAAACCTTTGAGCAGAGTATAAGCACATTTAAGAAACAATTTTTTTGAGCAAATTGGTAAAGAGTTTCAGAACTAATTGAAGGAGATCATTCATTTATCCTTTTTATTTCTTTGGAAGTTAAAGCCTCATTTTTATAAAGATTGGTATCTCTTCCAGAGTAGGTGCTCAATAGTGGGGATTGGTGTCTCCAGGGGGTTAATGCTCCGTTGGTCTGCTGTGTTGTGGATTCTGCAGTGACCCGCAGATGCAAATTCGGACAGCTGGTTGGGATACAGCTGCACACTCAGCCTTTGCTGGATTTGGAAAATGTCAGACTGCGGACAGTCTTCATGAAGTGACTGACCCAACATATTGACTCAATTTTTTTTGATATTTTTCAGATTTTCTGATTTTTTGTTTTTTGTTTGGTTTAACAGGATCTTGCATATCCCAAATATGACATTAAAAAGGGCTCAATAGACTCAACTTGCTGCAAGGAACCTAACAGGGGTCCTTCTTCTAGCACCAATTCTGTTGACGTGGCTAAAATCGTAGTGCTACAACTCTATCCCTCCAACGCAGAATAGAATGTTCTCACTAAGTTATCCTGCAGTCATGAACTGACATTTGGAACCTTGAGGTTGTCCCCTTTGATCAACTTTAACAGCATTAGGGATTCCTTACGCAAGAGAGGATAGGATACTCAGCAAGAACATTCTATTATGCATTGGCCAGATAGAGTTGTAGCACTACGATTTTAGCCACGTCAACAAAATTATTTGTTGTGCTCATCACACACACACCCCTGTTTCAGGGGACCCCCCGTAGTTGCAATCTGCCCAAGAGAGGTGAAAGGTTTTTGTGGTCCAAGACCGTCAAAATCCCAAAGCATTGAAAGGGCGAATTCACAATGCATTCAAAGAATGTGTTGCATTGGGTTAAGACGCAAATAAAGGTTCCTCAAACTCTTTCGTCGCCCCTGCATACCAATTATTCAAAGTCGATAAACTATTGCCAAGGAAATCCCAAGGATAGCTCCGTCCAGTCTTCCCATGTGGAGAGCTCGGGTATTTTAAAGCATTTTTTTTTACAATCCTCTTGTCATTACCGAAAGTCTCCTAAGCTGCCTTCTATGCTTGGAATAAAACGCAAAAATCTCACATTGCAAGTTGAATAGCCAAAATTCTACCAAGAGGGTTAAAAAATAAGTTTGGTGATTGAAGAACAAATTCGCTCATCTCATGTTATATGCCCGAGTCTTGTATTGGGCAAAGGGGCGAAAATAAGGTTTGGCAACTTCACATTTTGCTAGAGATCCAAGAAAACCAAAGTTGCACATCCCATGCCAAATAAATTTGCAAGACAAATTTCGAGCGATTTGCCCCTAGAATCCTGAATTCTGCTAGGGCATTGGGCATCTAAAGCAAGCAAAATGGCATAACCCAAGATTGGAAAAAGTTCGCTCATTTCAATTGAAACAGCTGAATTTAATAAAAGCTAAAAGTCACCCAAACCAAAAGTTGCGCATTTTGGCCCAAAATGCCGAATTTGAAAAGAAAATAACTTAAACCAAATCGTCAAAAAACTCGAGTTTGAGAAGAGTAAAGGTGTATAAGAAGAAAATCACGCGATTCATCTCAAGAACCCGAAATTCAAAAAGAGGGCATTTAAAACCAATAAAGAAAATCACGCAATTCCATCTCAAAATCCCGAAATTACTAAAGGGAGGGTAAGGCCTTTAAAGCTAAAAACCAAAAGTCGTGCATTCTTAGCAAACTGGCCGAATTTTGTGTTTTGAAAGGTATTTTCACTTGACAGATTAAAAATCGCCCATTTTAATGAAAATGACCGAAATTTATCAAAGTGGGGCATTTAAAAAATTGAGTTAAAATCGCATGTTTTGAACAAAATGCCTGAAATTTTAAATGGAACGCATTTTGATTTAAAACCAAAATCTCTTAATTCAATCAAAACACCCGAAATTGGGAGGGCATTATAACTTAAGCGTTTAAAAGGAATAAATCGCACCAAAACGTTAAAACGCCAAAAGTTACCAAGGGGGGCGAAAGCTAAGTTTGACAAGTTGAAAGAGAGTTCGCTCATTTAGATTAAAATTCGCGCATTCCATGTCAAACCGTCGAGTCTTGGTGTTTGGTAAAGGGCGATTAGAATTTAGAATAAAACTCGCACATTTCAAGTCAAGTGACAAAATCAGAGCAAAATCACACAGAGGAGGTTTGCTCATCCTATGAGCAAGGACCGAATTTTATACTGGAGAAGAGGGGATTCAAGATTTATTTAAAAACGAAAGTGGATATTTTTATTTTCTCAGAGCCTTGAAAATTTTCATATTTATTAAAATCATTTATTTAATTTTTCAGAATGATTAATCCACGCAGAAATTGATTGTCTACAGATCGACGACGTTGGGAAAAGCTAAAGTGACAACCTGAAACGCAAATCAAGGACCAGATCACGATTAAAGCCAGAAGCGCTGCTAATGAAGAACGCATCGCAGAGCATAAAATAAAGCATGGAGATGCGCGCCACCACTGGGCGACAAGTTGAAGTCCAAGCAAGATTGAAGACAACAGAACACATAGAATGCTACAAATATGCATTCTCAAAAACACACAGCTGGAAGAAACTCCAGAAAATCAATTGCAAGACTAAATCGTTTTATTGTACATGACTACCTGTGGGCCTCATCTAATGTAATTTAAAGTGAGGGGACACAGGTCAGTTATTTCCAACTACCAGATTAACCGAATTGATGACAAACAGTTGTAGATAGTTGAGAATATGGTTGGGAGGATAACTGAGGATTAAATGGGCATGGGTTAAAGCTGCCAAGTTCTAGAAGGCAAATTAGGACTGTTGGATGCAGTCAATCTTGGCCACTGGTTCAATTTGTAAAATCTATAAAAGGCAAGATGCCTTCTCTTGTAAAGGGTTAGATTCTAGTTAGATTGTTATAAGGTTAGATTTTAGACTCTTAGAGGTTAGAATTAGTTAGATTATTAGGAGTAGCATAGAACTACTGCAGAGATTGTTGTAATGACAGCCAAAATCAATATATGAACATTGAAGTATGGTGTTTGTTATCTTGGTTTTCTTTTGTTTGCATGGTTTCCTTCAGCAGGTTTAGATAGATCCTTACTGGTGTGCAAGTAGTTGAAGTCCAAGCAAGATTGAAGACAACAGAACACACAGAATGCTACAAATATGCATTCTCAAAAACACACAGCTGGAAGAAACTCCAGAAAATCAGTTGCAAGACTAAATCGTTTTATTGTACATGACTACTTGTGGGCCTCGTCTAATGTAATTTAAAGTGAGGGGACACAGGTCAGTTATTTCCAACTACCAGATTAACCGAATTGATGACAAACAGTTGTAGATAGTTGAGAATATGGTTGGGAGGATAACTGAGGATTAAATGGGCATGGGTTAAAGCTGCCAAAGTCTAGAAGACAAATTAGGACTGTTGGATGCAGTCAATCTTGGCCACTGGTTCAATTTGTAAAATCTATAAAAGGCAAGATGCCTTCTCTTGTAAAGGGTTAGATTCTAGTTAGATTGTTATAAGGTTAGATTTTAGACTCTTAGAGGTTAGAATTAGTTAGATTATTAGGAGTAGCATAGAACTGCTGCAGAGATTGTTGTAATGACAGCCAAAATCAATATATGAACATTGAAGTATGGTGTTTGTTATCTTGGTTTTCTTTTGTTTGCATGGTTTCCTTCAGCAGGTTTAGATAGATCCTTACTGGTGTGCAAGTATTTGATGGATTCAGGTTCATACCATTGAGGATATGCCAATTGTGTATCCCTGTGTATGGTTTGTCTAAGCCTTTAAAATCATGCTTAGTTCAATTGCAGGTGTCCTTCTGAGCTATGCCAGAATTGGGTGCTTAGGCATGCACCTACAGTCTGAAAATCTTCTAAGTCTCCCTTGAAGATTGCACCGTTCTTGTGAGGTTGTGAGTTATTTTGGCCAAGCGGGGATTGGTTATGTCGAATCCGTCTACTCGCACACCAGTCTTGTTAATTTTAGGTCTCTTAACCCTATCCTTTTGCATTTTTTTTTTCCCTTAGCATCTTAGAATGCAAACCAACTTGTTGGAAACATAAGGCCCCTTGTGTTCCCAGCAAAACACATCAAATCACTGAGTTAGCCTGCAGTCATGAACTGACATTTGGAACCTTGAGGTTGTGCCCTTTGATCAACTAAAACAGCATTAGGGATTCCTTATACAAGAGAGAAAGGATACTTAGCAAGAATCATTCTATTTTGCGTTGATTGGATAGAGTTGTAGCAATACGATTTTAGCCACGTCAACGAGTTTCAGAACTAATTGAAGAAGGATATCATTCATTTATCCTTTTTATTTCTTTGGAGGTTGGAGCCTCATTTTTAAAGAGATTGGTATCTCTTCCAGAGTAGGTGCTCAGTAGTGGGGATTGGTGTCTCCAGGAGGTTAATACTCAGTTGGCATGCCAAGTTAAAAAAATTTGACAATAGTGAATGTATAATTCTAAACTTGATCTCATGTTGCAATGACAATTATACAGGAGACCTAAGTCACAAGGTTCGAATTCAAGTTCGAGTTCGGCAACAATGAGATTCGGATGAAATTTGGCAAGGGTAAAAATTCGAAAAAAAAATCGACACTAAATTCACCTTATATAAATTTAAGTTAAAAAATTATATAAATAATAAATCTATCAAATTGTCAAATAATTTAACAATGTTAAATAGATTTGATATTAAATTGTATTCTAAAATAAAATAGTCAGATTAATAAAATGATATTATATTAAATTTAGAATTAATATAAATAGTTTACACTTATTAATTAAAATTATTAAAAATAAAGTAATATTATTAGATTTGAATACATTATAATAAATTTAAAATATTGTAACATTGATATATTCCAATTTTTAATTTTAATTTACTAATATATAAATTATAATCCCTCTCTCTTTCGCGGTCCGAGTTCATGCGACTAGACACTCATCCTTGTACGCTTTGGACAATTGAATGTGCGTTTGATCCCGCCCTTTTGTTTTGTTCTTCCCGGCAATGAATCGAGTGATGCAAAGGTGTGACAAGTCACACCAAACATAGGTGCAAAAGTTAGTAACCCTCGCTCAATATACAATCCGCCCTTCGACAGAAACTGCAATCCCACCTAGGTGCGCGCCAATCAACACATGAGATGGTTGTTCATTTACCCTTCAAACAACTAAGCTTTTGTCGACATTCCCATCATGCTCAATATCAAAATCAAAGAGATTCTAGTATACAATGCTAAACATTGACGACAGAGCGCGATTCTGTTTGTTGCATCAGTCTATTTATTATATTTTAATTAAAAATGCCCTAGCCTAGTTTCATCCAAACTTTAAGACGAATATGAACTAATATTTTTAAGTTTGTAAGAGTTCGTCAAATTTACATGAAGTTTGGCAAACCCTGTGACTTAGCAAGAGACATATTAGTTATTACAATGAACAAGATCATTAGGACAGTCTAAAATTGTTGGAACAATCGAAGGATTTAATCTATATGGAAAACTTCAAGAACGTAGTCGCAGACTTATATCAAACGCAGAGTTGAAAGATGAGATGACAGTTCATAGAACGTGATAAAGAAAGGCCAACCCCATGTTGCATGGATGAAGGTATCACGGTCCAAAAAGAGACATTCATGACTTTCTAAACCAAGAGGAGGGCACAAGAGGGACGAGGGTTTTAAGAATTAACCCTACATGGAAGGGTAATGAGAAGTGGCAGTCCTTTGACTAAGATAAGAAGCAAGTTAGATTACCCCAAGGGATGGAACTAGTCATTGTTCGACGCTCCCACCTCTTGTGGGCCAAGTGATGAATTGATTAACCCCAAGGGATGTAACTAGTTATAGTTGGACGTTCCCGCCTCTTGTGGGCCAAGTGATGAATTGATTACCCCAAGGGATGGAACTGGACATAGTTGGACATTCCTACCTGTTGACATGTATTTTGTACACAATCATACACAGAATAAAATACCCAAGGGTACCTTATCCTCTCTTGAATAAAGCCTCTGATTGCTGAAGATGTCGCAAAAAAGGATCAATCAGGGTGACTCCAATGTTCTTTTATGTAGGGTCTCTACGTGTGGATAAGCACCAGTGGTCGTTGTGAATGATGTTTCATCAAGGGGCCTTACGTCCTCCAAGCTGTAGGAACAAGATTTCCTAAAACTAACAAGTTCTCAAAAAGATCAAAAGGTAGAGTTTGCAAGGGATAAATTCTAATCTAATCCTAAGAATGACCTAATGTAGGCTAGACTTGGCAAGATTCTACCAATTTCAATATTGCCATGAAATAACAACCCAACTGAAATTGATGCGATCTTCTAAGGTAACAAATGATTTTTCAATTCATCAAGGATCATGGACACTACCACAAAGGCACATATCCAAAGCTCAATGACGATTGAAGGTTTAAGTAATTCAAGTCTCTCCAGTTGACCACACAAGGCGTTCCCACAATCAGTAAGAAGCTAGTGGTTTGGAACGTGAATCTCACCAAAATCAAGCCCAACACTTAGTCCTTCAAACTTAGATACTACTTCGACTGAGAATGATTCAAGAAAGTAAACAACCATGAAGATAGCCACAAGAATTGCAATAAAACACCATAACTTCAATATTTTATTGATCTCAAAGCCAAAATAGACAACAATTGCTTGAAATTCCTTCTTCAAAACTCAATCTTGCTACAAAATAACTTTCTTCTCTCCAAAAACTCTAAACTTCTAACTATTTCTTATTGCTCTCTATTTCTTATTATCAAAATGAAAATGAATGAGGGTATATATAGCATCCTCAATTACAATGAACGGCCCAGATCAAAAGAAGATCAACGGCTGAGATTCTGACACCTAAACCCTAATTAGGGTTTTATTACAAAAGTTCCCTTTTTATTGCACAATATTAAATGCATAGCCAAAATATTTAATTTGGCACAAAAATCTAGGAAACATAGACCAATGATAATTAAGGTGCCATGTCATCTATAACAACCTCTCTTCTAGAACCTTATTCCCTTTCCAATGCTCCTTTTTAGCATATGCAATGAATCTGGACACGATTCCCTCAATCTCAGCAATAGGAATCTCGGGAAGATTCCTCATTCTTTCCTCCAAGTGAATAATCTGATCAAAGGCCTTGAGAAGAGCTGCGTCCCATTCAGGTTCGAGTTCCTTGATTTTCTCAATCAAGAGCATAGTAGTAAACATTTGATCTCTTTGCTCATCTGTAATAACATTCTCATCTTTGCAAAAGATGACCTTGACCCTTTCTTCCAACTCTTGAAGATCCACATCTGTCTCAACTTCGATCCTTCTGCCAAGAATAGTACATAAAACCCCAAACACCTTGTCCTGGATTGCATGGATGACCTCCTCCACCTGATTGCATTTGGTGTTGGTGTCCTCGAAAAGTACTTCCTTCATCTGGAGTAAAGTAGACCACTGGAGTAAATTATGAGCTCCTCCATCCATTATCTTTTCTTGTGCTAAGATCCTCCTGGGTGTTTGCCTGATTACTTGCAGAACAAGGATGATAACATCTTTAGTATGAGCAAAGGCGGCTACTGTTATCATTAGGTTGTGGATGATCTCAAGGACCTGGATAGCCCGATGAATGGTCTGCATCATTCTTGTTGCAAACTCAACGGCAACTGTATGGGATTTGTCAATCCAAGAGCTCGTAAGCTGGACCAAGCTCTTAACTTTCTCTGCTTCACCAACTGATTCAAGGGGAAGTGCTTGCACAGGAGATACTGCTGGATCCTGACGTCCCAAAGGCTGACTGAGGTGGCTAAAGTAGCCTCTCCAAGCACCGACTTCTTTCTCAAGTTTTCTATTCTTTTCCATTTCTTCCTTAAGTTTATCTTTGAGCGCCTCAAATGAATCAGTTGCCTCATCCAATGCCTGCTCGGTGGTGAGTGGACCAAGCTCAACGGTTTCTACATCATATTCTTCTACAAGGATCTCACCCTCATACTTGTCCACTGCCGGTGTAGCTATCTGCAACTTCCTGGACCCTGTCTCATCTCTGATCATCTTGGACATTTTGATGGCCTTCTTCTTTTCTGTTACTCCCTGAGAATTTCCGACAAGGCTATATAAATCAATCACATTATCTTCTTCGTCTTCGATCACAATCACCCTTGCTAGTCTCTCCTTCAACCAATCGGGAATGGCGGACCTTGTCTCTCTAACTTGTATTTCTTTAGGTAGTGGCTCTTCTTTCCGGAGAGGAGATGTTGCTTCATCATCATCCTTGTCTTCATGTAGTTCATTGACCTGGGGAGATTGACTTGATGAACGTTGAGATGCCTGTCCTTCTTCATGTTTATCATTCTGAACCATTGACTCCATAGATTCCTCAACTTCAAGTACCCTCTTCTCTTGTCGAGAAGATGTGCCAGATGAGCGATCTCGATTGGCCTCTTGCTTCTTCTTGGAAGATTCTCTTTTCTCAGGTCTTTCCTTCCTCTTCGCACCTCTATGATGGGGATTGCCTTCACTTACGCTTCTGGGGTGAGGATTGCCTTCGCTTGTGCTTCTAGGATGAGGATGGCCCTCACTTGCGCTTGCTCCTTCTGCCGACCTTTCCTCCAAAGTAAAAGTCATAGGTATGTTTTGCTCTCTCAACTTTTGATGTTGCACATCAACCCATCTGCGAGTACAGGACAAAACTGGAGCCATCAAAGTCTTCAAGTCCACAACCTCAGGCTCGTTCCAATCTATCATTACTGCCTTGTCCTCTCTATCATAGGATGACTGGAGGTGCCTGCCACTGTCCTGAGCTTGATCGGCCACTCTGTAAACTTTGCATTTCCTGATGAAATCCAAAGGCAATCTGGAATGCATCTTTCTTTTCACTTCTAAATCATCTGAGAGATTCATCCAAAAGTCCTCTACCTGACATTCATGCTTGTATTTTCTACCAACTGTCTCTTCTATATACCCATAAGGATCAAAATTCTCCCTCAATGAAAAGAATGAAAATGAATATAAGGCCAACTCCCTTTCTGCATCATCTAAAGCTGGAGCATTAGGACATACCTCAACTGAATTTCCTAGTATGATAGGTACAGGAATCCCATTTCCATGCCTGTGTCTGAATGCCTTCGCATAAGCTGCCAACTGCCTAGTTACCTCAAGTAGTACTATCCTGTCTATCGGATATCTTGGCAACATATATGGAGGTGAAGGACACCCATGAACTCTAATATATGTAAACTTCTGGAATTGGATAAACCAAGCACCATACCTCTTTACAAGTTCTTGTGCCTCCTGAGATAGCCGATTATGAATCCCGCCTTGCAGTGTCCTGGTGATGTTCATTGTGAAAGTATCATTGACTAACTTGTAATTACTCCCAGGTGGATGATGCAAATGAACATAAGAGTCACAAACTCTGACTTCTCCAGGTCCTCTTCCAATCGCTCCTCTGTGAGGTAGTCCTGCATATTCAAAACTCCTGATCAAGGCATACATGATGTACGAGCTCATGTGGAAGGATTTAGTAGCCTTCAGTCTTCTCAACTGTATGTCCAAGCAATGACTAATAATTCTAGCCCAATGAATTGTTCCTTTTCCTTGAACTATCACTTGGATGAAGAAGAACATCCACTTCTCAAAATAGAAGGCTTGAGGAGCCCCTGTAACTTGATTGAGTAAGGTTATCAAATCTTTGTACTCCTCCTGGAAGTCGATCCTATGTGGTGTGTTGGGAATCTTGCTCAGGCGAGGACGACTTTTGAGTAACCAATTCTTGTTGATGATGCTCAAGCAAGTGTCTGGATCATCTTCGTACATGGATCTAGCTCCTTCCAAGCTTTTGTAAATCATATCTTTATGTTCTGGTAGATGAAGAGCTTCACTGATAGCCTCATCTGAAAGATAAGCCAAAGTGTTTCCTTCCTTGGACACGATCGATCTTGAATGTGGGTCATAATGGCGAGCACACTCGATCATCAGCTCATGGCACTGGACTGCTGGAGGGAAGCCGGCCGCCTTGATAATGCCACTCTCAATTATTCTCCTTGCGACAGGTGATGGTTTTCCAATGTAAGGGACCTCTCGAAACTTCTTCACACTGAAGTTTCCCAAGTTGGTATCTCCAATGTTGCTCCATTTTGACACGATCTTGGTCTCCATTTCTTCATTCCTTTGATCTTCCTTCATGAGGGTTGGACGACTGGTGGATGCTCCTGCCTTTGGGGTTGCCATCTTGACACCTACACAACATTTCATAATGAGCAATATACCCTGGAGCGTAGGAATATAGATTAAGTTTAAGTTTTAAATTTAGGAAACTTCATGATAAATCTTTGAATTATCATTTCCTAAATATGACGATGCAATTGGAAATTCAAAAATTTCAAAATTTAAACAAGGGAGATCTTGCCATACCTCTCTTTGAGAACTAGCTCTAAAAAGCGATGCAAAAAATTAAGAAATTTGCTAGGCAAAATGAAGATCGAAGTCTTCTAGCAAAGGCGCCTCTTTCATCAACTTCACCACCTTGTGGGTCTTCAACGCCTTGAGGAACAATTCGCTCCACCTCCAACAAAGTTCGCACTCCTTCTTGGATTGAAATTCGCACCTCTCCTTGAATGAGATTTCGCTCCTTCTATTGCTTCTCCAAATCGCATTTAAACAATGATTGAATGATGGATTAAAATGTCTCAAAATACCTCCCTTATATAGGCGCTCATGCATTGCAATTGCCCATAGGCCGACTTGGAAAATAAGCCTAAAAATAAATAAAAATTAAATAAAGAGGAGGCCGACCTTTACAAAAATATTAAAATAAAACCCCAAGCGCACTCCCTTCATTTAATTTAATAATAATTAATTTAAATGCCTTTGTAATTAAAATTTCAATTTTTTAAAAGGCTAAATTAATTATTAAATGCCTTATGCAAACTCATTAAATGCCAATTTTAATGAAAAATATTTCAAAGTTTTAGCGGACTTAGCATTTAATGCAATTCAAAAAATTTGGCGTCTAAGCATGGGAGGAATAAGGGACATCCATCAACATCGCTCTGGTCCCTGGGAGAGGGACAGGAGCGCCCATGCATTTTGGTCCTCCATCTTTCATTTTTTACGTTTGAAACCTCATCCTTGATGTTCGAAATGGCGTTTTCGCTTGGAATCTTGAGTTTGATTCATGTGATCTTTGGAAGGGGCGTACCTTGGAACATTTTCGCCCTGGTCCCTTGGAGAGGGACAGGAGCGATTTTCTACTTTTGCCCTTGATCTTTATCTTCTAGATCGCCAATTCACGTCGCAGGGCAATCAATGATCTTCCTCGTTTGTTCTATGCATGCCTAACTCGTTTCTCCAATACCAAATGAGCTCTTCCAAGGATATTCACCCTGGTCCTTCAGTGAAGGACAGGAGCGATTTTTTGCTTTTGAGCTTAAAATTGTCGACTTTGAGGTTAACTCCTTATTCATCGTCTTCCTAAAGACATTTTTGACTTTGCATGACCTCGCCTTGACGTGGTTTTGGAAAGGAATGATTGATTCTATAGAAATCGCCCTGGTCCTCCAATGAAGGACAGGAGCGATTTTGCATTTATGGCACAAATCCTTAATCATATCAATATCTAATTATCTTCAAGGCGTAAAATGTTGTTCCTTAATCCATCTCGAGTCTTGTAAACGAAAGTAGCACTCCAAAATGTTAGGCGATCAGGCAAATTTGAAGATTTCGCTCTGGTCCCTTGGTGAGGGACAGGAGCGCCTTGGCCATTATTCGTCCAGTTTTGCGGTCTTTGCAACTTTGTTTTCCCTTAAAGCATTCCAAATATCATCTTCATCATGTGCCTTGGCCTGGATTCGCCTAAATTTGGAAGTGAAGACTTGATAATGCATTTTTCGCCCTGGTCAAAATAGGCTCCACTTGTGTTTTGCAATCTTTTAAAATTATCTTCAATAGAGCGATTACGCCTTCCTTTACTCATCCCAAACGTAAAACTTGCTTCACCTTTGCCAAAAACTTGTCTCTTGAGAAAATCGCTCTGGTCCCTGGGAGAGGGACAGGAGCTACCTTTGAAATTCGCCTTGGTCCCTAAGAGAGGGACAGGAGCGCCTTAGCCAATTTGGATCGATTTTCTCCATTGTGGTCCATTCAAGTTATATTCAATGAGCAAAACGTACTTTCCTTGTCCTTCTCAAATCGCGAAATCATTTAAATTTTGCAAGGATTGGGCAAACTTGGAATTCAAGCTCTGGTCCTTCAGTGAGGGACAAGAGCGATTTTGTCATTTTAGCATATTTCCTTGCTTGCCAATTACTCAAATTATATTCAATGGACAAAACATGCCCTCCTTGATCTCTTCCAATCAAAAAATTGTCTTGGTCCTGCAAGGACAGTGCAACTTTGAAAAACAAGCTCCGGTCCTTCAGTGAGGGACAGGAGCGATTTTGGTCCTTAAGGCCAAATCTTCATAATTTTCATCTCAAATTTCCTTTGCTAGGGAAGATACCATCATTTCGCAAGTTATGAACAAAAGTCCAAATCCAAAAAAATGTCCAAGACGGTGTGTTTGAGGAAAATCGCTCTGGTCCCTGGGTGAGGGACAGGAGCGAACTTGTCTTGTTAGGCCCAAAGCTCAAACTTTCGTTGCCAACGACGAAGTCTGGATACTCCTTTATGCTCATTTCATCTTTCATTGCGTCCTTGATGCTCCATTTCGATCAACCAAGGCCCAAAATGACCTAAGAAAACCATTTCGCCCTGGTCCTTTAGTGAAGGACAGGAGCGATTTGGTCTTAAACTTTAAAAACTTGTCATTTTGAGTCTTCAAAATCTTCAAAATCTTCAATTCATGTTCGATTTGTCCTCCTGGAGACCCTGCATAAAACAAATTAAACAAGTCAATAACCAATATGCACCAAATATCATTTTCGCCCTGGTCCCTGGGTGAGGGACAGGAGCGATTTCACCTCTGCAGGCCAAAATATCCACATTTTTGGTCTTCAATCACTTGACAAGGCATAATTAGGTCATCTCCAAGGCCAGGGGCCAGTTAGTAAACCTTCAAAAATTTGGTCAAAATTCACCCGGACAAAATTGCACAATTCCATCATTAACACTATGCTAGCACTTAATCATAACTTGAATGTGCCCTCAAAATCTTGACTGGACCTACCCTGAAACATACCTGACTTCCTAACAGGCTCATCCTATTTCAAAATTTGCGATCTTCAGGAGGATGCATAATAATCTCTCAAAATTGGATTGGACTTCGGCTTGAAAATATCAAAGGAAACCCTAAGGGTTAACCCTAGTCCAGACGACTCACTCATTTACTCAAAACCCTAAAGCAGAGAGAAGAACAAGCAAAACAAGAGCAAAAAAGAGGGGGTCCCCATTTTAATGGGGCGATGTGTGAAATGGTCACAACACTACCTCGTGTGGGCCAAGTGATGAATTGATTACCCCAAGGGATGGAACTAGTCATAGTTGGACGTTCTTGCCTCTTGTGGGCCAAATGATGAATTGATTACCCCTAGGGATGGAATCGGTCATAGTTGGATGCTTTTGCCTCTTGTGGGCCAAGTGATGAATTGATTACCCAAGGGATGGAACTGGTCATAGTTGGACATTCTTGCCTCTTGTGGGCCAAATGATGAATTGATTACCCCAAGGGATGGAACTGGTCATAGATGGACGTTCATGCCTCTTATGGGCCAAGTAATGAATTGATTACCCAAGGGATGGAACTGGTCATAGTTGGACATTCTTGCCTCTTGTAAGTCAAGTGATGAATTGATTACCCAAGGGATGGAACTAATCATAGTTGGACATTCCTGCCTCCTGTGGGCCAAGTAATGAATTGATTACCCCAAGGGATGGAACTAGTCATAGTTGGACGTTCCTACCTCTTGTGGGCCAAGTGATGAATCGATTACCCCAAGGGATGGAACTGGTCATAGTTGGGTGTTCCTGCCTCTTGTGGGCCAAGTGATGAATTGATTACCCCAATAGATGGAACTAGTCGTAGTTGGACAAACCTGCCTCTTGTGGGATGTGCGGAAAATGGCCACGATTTGGATGTGACGCACTCTCGAGCTTAGTTGGGTTGGACAGCTTACAAGCACCCTTTTGAGTTCCTACCAAACTAAGCAATGATTGGTTATAGGTTAATTAGCTAGTCATAATGTTTATTGTAATCTGCCTCTTCACTATGTCTACAAGTATTCATGTGTATGCTCTCTATTTTCATGTGCATGCTTCGTGTTTTAAGTGTATGCTCCATGTTTGGTTCATGCCTAATGTGTTTCCAGCATGTCTACCCTATGTGTGCACTAGGCCTTATGTCTTGAATATGTTTTGCATCATGTTTGATGTATTTTCAGCAAGTTTATTCCATGTGTGTTTCGAAAGCCATTCCATATTGGGAATCATTTGAACAAGCAATCTTGGGGGGGGAGGGGTCGGAGGGGGGACTGTAATGTCTTCAATTCGAAATAGGATTTAGTAATAAAATTAAAATACAAAAGAATAAAAAATAAAATTAAAATTAAAATATAAAAGAATAAAATTAACTATAATTAAAATTTAAATAAGTTAATGAATGAATGTTCAAAAGGCATGAGATGAAAAGTTGTGACTCCCTCAAACATCTGATATAAAAGGGAGAAGAGAACCTCATTGAGAGGGGAGAGGGAGGAGAAAAAGAAATAATGGAGCATGCAAATTAAGGAAGAATCGATGGAAGAAAGAAGGAATGGAAGTGAATAAGGAAGTGACTCTTCCAAGGAGGGCAAAAATTATGAAAGGTTGTAACTCTTTCAAAGGGTATAAAATGATGGACGGTTGTGACTCTTTCGAAAGGGTTGTAATTATGAAAGGTTGTGACTCTTTCAATGGGCATAAATGATGAAGGGTTGTGACTCTTTCGAAGGATGGTGATTGTGAAAGGTAGTGACCATTACAAAGGGGAGACATGATGAAGAGGTGTGACCGCCCCTCACATTGGAAGATACAAGGGGAGAAGGTTTCATTTGATGAGGACATGTTGTGACCTTTTCACACATCGCACCATTGCAAACGGAGACCCCCTCTTTCCTGCTTTCCGCGTCTTGTTAATCTAGGGTTTTGGCAGTGTGACTGGCAATTTTTGAGCTTCCAATGTCCGAGTCTCAAGTTTTGAAATGTGATCATGCCTAATTGCTATTTAGGGTTTTTGAATTTTGTATAGGATCAAGTGTGTAAAATGTTAAACATTTAAGTGATCCTGATTTTGTCTAAGTGTAGACCTTCTGAGTGTAGACTTGTTTTAAACGTTCCAATCGGTGATATTTTAGTGCCTAAGAGTTTTAAGGTCCTTTGAGGGGTGTTTTCTCGCTTCTAGGAGGTTATTCAAGTTTAATTTGCACTTTATCCCGATGAAATTCCTTTTGTCTCGCTCAAATGTTGGTGAATTTTCCTAAGTCTCAATGCATTGTTTATTGAAAATTAGAAGTGTTCAATTGGTTTTCAGTGTTTAAATCATTAAATTCCTGATGAAAATCCATATTTTAAGGGTCTAAGTGTCAAAATTCTTGATGGGATGTGCTTTTCCCCCACATTTCCTATGACCCATGGTTTTCTCCCACTCAAAATCCTGATGGGATATGAATTTCCACCAAAGTTCAGATGGACCTTATTTTTCCCCCATTCAAATTCCTAATGGAGGGCAGTTTTCCACCAGGACAGTAAATTTTGACTAAGTGTTGGGAAATCCGCCTGATGACCCACATTTTTCCCCTAGGAGTGCAGATGACTTTGATGTGGATAAAACTCATGTTCCTAATGTAGATCAATTTTCCACCAGGCTAGTTCATGATCAAATTTTGAGGATTTTTATGTGGATAATTGTTCCTGATGAAGGGCAAATTTCCCCAAATGCAATTGTGATGAGATTTTGATCTGAATGACTATTCGGATAGGGGTTGATATTTCCCAAGGTGAGTTTTTTGGACTTAAATGATGAAATAAAGTGAAATCTTGACTCCAAATGGATGGAGATTTTCCCCCAGGTGGCCAAATTTGATTAAATTTTGAAAATTTAAAAATAAGTGGGCCCAAATTTAATTGTTTTTGCAATAACCGGTGATTATTTCAAAAATCAAAAACAATTATTAAATAACTTGCAAAAAGAATTAATTAAAAAGCACTTTCTCGAAGCAAGTCAATTTTCCCAGGCAGGCTATAAAAGCAAAGTTTTATCCCACATTGCTTGTGTGGTGGAACTACAAGGTGAAAACAAGTTTTAAAGTGCTTGTTGTTGGTTGTAAATTTTGTACACCCGGGAGGATGTGCAAAATTGTGGTTTCAGCCACAGTGTGCGAGTATAAAACTCTCCTAATTTAGGGAAGGCTCCCTCTCTACTACTCTTCAAAATAGACGATATTCTTTCTCTTATTTCAGAAAAGAAGTTACAGCAACAACCGTAAATACAGAAATGAAACTTTTCGTAGGATTTTTAGAACGTAAAGGGAAGCAAAATTCTCATGAGAACACAAACACTTACGTCACTTCCCCAGGACGGGAAAATAGAAATGAAAGCACAAAGTCTTCAGCACTCCTACTGTCTTATCAACCTTCTCAAAATAATAACAGTGTACGACATACAGCAACTCAAAGTCTGTCTATATGATGCACTTCACCTTACATGCACAAGTCTTAAAAATAAAAGCAGCACAAAGTCTACAAGTTGTCTCCTTACTTGAGCTTTCTACACTAGCTTCAAATGTGATAAGCAGCTCAAAGCCTGCTAGACCAAGTCTGAAAACCAAACCTATAACTCTAAATACAATTGGCAACTCAAAGTCTGCAAGATTGAATTTAAATCCCTCTTGAACAATAGAACAAAAATCACAATCAATTCCAAAAAATGTCGCCACATAACAACTTGAATTGGCACAAAGTCTCAACACAACTTGCCTCTTTTATTGAAAGCAATTTGATTTACATATCAGCTCAAAGTCTTAGAGTGCACATTCAAACTGGCAGAATTTTGTTGCATTCCCGAAAGATATCAATTACAAAGGGCACCCTCATGTATTTATAGGAGAGGAGCCTTGAGAAAAAGATGGGAGGATCCCAGCTAACTTGAGAAATTCTCTCAACCACCATGACTTATTCCAACTACAATCCTAATTTAACTCAACTTGTAGTTGCTTTACATGTAATTACATTTTACACAAATGCAAGAGAAAGTGACACTTGCAATTACAAAACTTGTGTTTACATGCAACTTGTCGAAACAAAATTACAAATACATAATTGAAACTATTCTATGTGTCCGAAGACACGACTCTAACTACATCATCCTTTGTCTATGATGATCTTCATGCTACTTCAGAATGCTAGAACTTGAAGTATTCGGGATTTGGTGAAGACATCTCTAACCAAAACGAGAATTTGCGTCCTTAATGATCTTTGTGTCCTTGGCCAACAAACTTCAATCTTATCTTCTTGCTTGGGGTACTGGCTTTTCAAGAGGGAAGTTCTTTGCAAGGCTGAGGTAAGAAGCCTATCTCTGTCTTGAGTTGTTCCATATCACTTATCCATCTCCTTGTATGGCTCCGTCATGTTGTTGTTCTTTCTTTGTATCATCCTCCAATCTTGAAATCTGCTTGCAAAATGAGGCCCATGCCTTAATTTATTGATTTGGTAGGTCGTGTGTGCAAACAAGAGTGACATGGATGAGACAAAGGGACTGCAAAAGTGGGGCCAAATCTCAATTTCGGGTTTGGGAAGGCTGATTGCAAGTGCAAGTATTCACATGAGGCTAACATTGACATGGTGAAAGGCCATACAAACCCGAAAGCAAGTATTTTCTTGATGGGAAAAGTATAGACTTGTCAAATATCACTACTTGTAATCGGGTTTCAAAATCCCGTTTACAAGTAAAATGCAAATTTACTTGAAGGGAAGAACACAAGCTTGTCTTATTGGGAATGCACATAGACATCTCTGATAGTCATGGCCATGATTGGTATGAGGGGCAAATTTAACTTGTAATGCAATGGGAAAAACTTTGCAAATCATCCATAATGGGAGTGAAACAATGGAGATGAAGAACTTTGACAATTGGAATAAAAGAGACTTGCAACTGCCTTGTGGAGATCCCACCATGGAGGGAAGATACAAAATTTTCTTTGGAAAATCATTTTACTTGCTTCAGCAAACCCTAACCGTCTAAACAATAACAAAGAAACAAAATCTGCACCATGTCTTAGCAAATCTACCCACGTGACTTAGCAAATCTGCCAAGAGTTCTTCATGCCAAGAATTTTTCCAATCGGGGTTCATATGAGCAAGAGCAAGTTAAAAATCCAAAAAAACACTTGCAAAACTAATTTTGGGTTTGGGGAGACTCATTACAAATTTAAAATAACTTGTAAAATTTTACTTAAAGCAATTTGGGTTTTTCATGACCCATTACAAGTTACTTTTTACAAATAACTTGTAATAGGGCTTTTAAAATCACTTTACAAGTTTCAAATATGACTTAAAGCCAATTTCGGGTTTCTAAAGTCACTTTACAAGTTACTTTTTTTACTTAAACCCAATTTCGGGTTTCTTGGAGACAAATACAAGTTAAAAGACTTGTAATTTCAATTACTTGCAATCACCTCAAAAAGTTCCTACAAACACTTAAAGTGAAAAAAGAAACATAAAGTGAAATTTAAAACTTGTAATTGCATCAAAAAGTTCCTACCTGCAGTGAGTTTACTTGCAATGACATCTAAAAGTTCCTACTTGCAGTGACTACTCTAAAACCCAAAATTGCACAGAAAATGGTCAAAATGAAGGCCAAAAGTAACCAAAATTTTCACAGAGATGGAAGATAAGCTCATGATTGATTTATCATCAAGAAATGTAGACTTTCCACCTTGAAAAGCATGCTCTAGAGCCTTAAAATCACAAATTTCGTATTAAAATCTCCTACTTGCAGTGACTTCTCTGAAACCCGAAATTGAAGAAAAACCCAACTTTACGACAATGAAAATTGACAAAAACGGAGGTTAAGGACTTGGATTCACCAATGGATTCCTAGGTGATGGAAAAATGCCTTGGAAAACGTGTCTAGAGCCTTAAAATCTCAAATTTCAAGCAAAAATCTATGGGGTAATCCCAATTTGTGCAAGTTCAAAAATTAGGACAACACTTGCCCAGCAATAAAATATTATTATATTTGCTGATTGTGAAAGCTGAATGGAAGGTTGAAGACATTTTAATGACTGTTTGAAGTTTTTCTAGCCAAGCAATTTTGGAGAAGTGTCAATTTTGACACCATTTCAAGCTGGAGTTTGCAAATTAAAGACTTTTTTCTGCCCAATCAGACCTGGGTGCCATTTTTGGAGGCCATTGGAGCAAGCTTCAGGAGCGATTTTCTACACTTAGGCGATTTTGGTAAGGTAGCGCCATTGTTCCAGCTAGGCGATTTTGGTTTTGGTGGAGATTTCCTCCATTCTTGGAGTGATTCACTTGCATTTAGGAGGCGCCATTGCTGAGTGTTGGTTGTGTATCTTTCCAGACCTGCATTTTTCCTCCATTGTTGAAGGTGGTTTGACCTCCATTATTAGCTGAAGTGTGCATTTTCAGACTTATTCTTCACCACCCAACTCATTCATACCTAGGCAATTTTTGATTGAGGATCATTTGAGGGTATTTTGTGGCATTTTCATTGCTGTTGCAAGTCTGAGAACTCCATTTCCAGCCTGTCTACTGACTTGGAGTTCATTTCCAGCCACTTCCTAGTTGGATGATTTCACTAAGGAAGCATTTTGGGAGCATTTGGTGGTCATTTTCTGAGTGTACCATCATTATTTGAGGTGCTGGTAAGTCTGAAATGATTTCTCTTACCAGCCCAAATTTGACTATTTATTTTCATCACACATTTGCATTCTATATGGCTGCAACATTGTTTAAGTGACTGATTTTAAGTGTTGCAGGTTGTCTTTAGACTTTTTGGCAGCCATCAGTGAGCTTGGAAAGGTGTCTTCAGACATTTGAAACTGAAAATCAGAGCTTTATTCACCTTTTCCAAGTGAATTTGACCCTTGGTATACTCCTATGACTTTGATTTTGATGAATTTTCTGAGTATACTAATGTCTTCAGACTTAGTTAAGTCTGAAAATAATGATTTCTAGAGGTTTTATGAGGGTTTTGACCCTATTCTTATCATGTTCACATTCTATTTTCAGAATATGTTAGAAATGCGGATGAAATTCCTGATTTCCATTCCTAAAAACTGTCTAAATAATTAGAAATAAGAACTTATCTAATTCTGGAAATGGCTATCAGGATAACTTTTCTAAAGTTATTGACTTCCAACTTCATACAAGTACAATGTCAAAATCCGGGATTGGAGTTCGAAAGGAGCAATTGAAGATTGTCCAAGAGTGATTCTATCTGGAATCCAAATTGTCATCCAGATGGAAGGAGATCACAGACACGAACATGCACTTCCTAAATATGGAGCAGATGCAGCAGAGGATGCAAGGAACCAAATTCCCTCTCCTACCAATGCAAACATCATGAGGAGTGGTATTTATCATGCTGCTGGATTTCCACAATCAATACAATGCAGTGAGTTGATCCTGGAATGCCAAGGCACTACGATCCTCTCTCCAAAATGATCAAGACTCCCAAAGGAGTAACCATCGCCTACCTTGCTCAGGATGCCATTGCTGAAGTGTTTGGAATCCCACGTAGTGCGGACATGAAGGATAAAGTATGAGTATGAAGCGAAGTATAAATTTAAGGCGGATGCATGCAAGACCATTGTAAACAAAGAGTGGATGATTGAGCGAAGGCCTCATCATTCCAAGGCACCCAAGACACTCATGTGCACAAATTTGAAGGAGGAATATAGCGATTTGGTATTCCTACTTAACCGAGTGATGGGGATACCACAAGTTACATTATATGAAGGATGGATGTTCTATTTTATCCAAGATTGTCTAAGAGGAATGATGATCAATTAGTCAAAAATCATCAGCAACAATCTGGATTTCCAGTTGAGAAATGTGGAGAGATGCAAGTCATTCGCCATGATTTCTTACCTTGTGTATACACCTGCACGATTTGTCACATACAAAGGGTTGATACGCAGAGGTGAAGTCAAGAATGGACAAGGGCAATACAAAAGCTATGAATGCTATCCACAGTTGAGTGTGTATAGAGTTGAAGATTACAAGAAGGTGAATGATGCATTCACCATGTATATTACGAGGATGTTGCAAGGCGAAATCCACAAAAGGTTGTCAAAAGAGGCAACAGAATTAATTGAACAATATGGATCATGGTACATATAGTTTCCCACTTTCACATACCTAAGAATTCAGGGATTCCAATCCAAACTGTTAAAATATTTAATCTTTACTTGGCTTAGGTTTATTTGTATTTAGTTTAGGATATTCCTTTGGAATTCCTACATGTAATTTGTCCTCTAGTACATGTGTGAGGACAAGTCATTTCTTTTATTTTCCTTTATTAAGGAATATTAGATTTCCTCCATAAGAGGATGTGGACACATGGCACACACATTTTATGAATAGTGGCATTCATAGATTTGGGAGTTACTTTGTAACTCCTCTCCTCATCTCTATTTAAGAGATGTCTCCTCTCTCATTTCTTCTTAATGAAATTTTTGTAAAGAGCTTCTTGCTCTCTCTCTCTCATTTTAGGCATTGCCTCATTCATAATATCACAAGGGGTTTTTCTTTGCTTTTCCCCTTTCAAAAGTTCTTGTGCCTCCTTCTTCACATTTGGGTGATTGCTCCAAGGTTTTTTGCATTTCTCTTGGTAACATTTACTTCATCAATAAACTTACTTGGATTTTATTTTTCTTTCCTTGCTCTTGTATTTCCTTTCACAAACCTCACAAGCTTCCTAGGTATCCTACAGACAAAATGATCCTATTGGAGGTGGTGAGACAGCTTCTGGAATATGATTTCATCCAAAAAGAGAAGCAGAGGACAGGGATGACTTTTCCTATTTCCATAGGGAAAACATTCGAAGTATGCCAACTTGCTGCTACAGCTAGTACGGTGATTGAGGAGCTCGCATTCTATCGCCTTGGGATATACAAGAAAAGAGAAAGATTTAATCCGCACAAGAAGGTTGGTGTTGAGACATGGACCAGCTAGGACTCGAACCTAGGACCTTCCATACGCTGTTGGAGTGCTCTACCACTAAGCTACTGGCCCCTCTTGGACCAGTCCATCGTCGGTCCAGGTGTGGCTTATTTCCAACACCAACACCCCCCTTAAGCCACACCTCTCGTGTGCTTGGGGCTCCTAGCCTAGACCTGGCTCTGATACCATGTTGAGACATGGACCAGCTAGGACTCGAACCTAGGACCTTCCATACGCTGTTGGAGTGCTCTACCACTGAGCTACTGGCCCCTCTTGGACCAGTCCATCGTTGGTCCGGGTGTGGCTTATTTCCAACACCAACAGTTGGAAGGATCAAAGGAGATAGATTCATACACAAGCAAGACATTGAAGATTATTGGGCCAACCTGATGGACGACCAAGCAGTGAAGAGAAGAATGGTGTCCAGGATGTCCGTGCATTTCATGAGAAAGTGTGAACTCTCTCATTCCTTATCAAGTATTGGATGATAAGGATCGTACTCATCCACAATATGAAAATGAAATGAAAAGGTCTATCCTATTGCCTAGTTGGTCAAAGCAGGAGGTGATAGATTTGAATGAATTGATGAGAGAAGTCATAAGTTTCTCCAAAGAATGGGTAGACAAGCAAATGAACAAATTAGTAGATATGGGTGTTATCTTCACATATGAGAAGATGAAACAGGAGGATTCTTCTTCTGAAGATGATCAGAAGACAGTTAGTGATATAAAGATTCATGCAGATGAAGTGAGTCAAGCTCCAAGCGAAGGAAGAATACACCAAGAGAAACTAAGGCTAAGGGGAAGAAGATTGAAGAAGTAAAGAACGTTGTCTGTATTTTTGTATTCACAAAAATGGACAACCCTTTTAAAAAATTTGTTAAAAATGAAGATTTTACTCTAAGGCACGCTTCCCGAGGTAAAATTTTGCTTCACCCTTAGACTGGCTAATCCTCAGTCCATCCTCGATCCACGTTTCAAATTTCATCACTTTCTGAGTTCATTTTCTATGTTTTTTCTTCAATTTCGGGTTTTTTCTTCCTAACTGCAGGTGGGAAATTTTCCTTGGATTGCAAGTTTTATTTTTCTCTTGTTTTAGTGTTGTAGGGAAATTTTAAGTCAATTACAAGTGCACTTTATGTAATTTTTTAAACTTGTAACTTACTTTTTATTTCCCCCTTGTTGTTTCTTGTCTTTTAAGTCATTGTAGGAACTTTTTTGACATATTACAAGTAAATTTAAAATTATAAGTTAAATTGAACTTGTAATTTCTTTTAAAAGTTCTTAAGTGATTTTAAGTTGTAATAGGGATTTTATTTCCTTATTACAAATTTTAAAGTTACTTTTTAGTTGTATTAGGGATTTTATTTCCCTATTACATGTTTTTATGTTTTTAGTCACTTGTAAAGGGAATCTTATTTCCCTATGGCACGTTCTTTTTTGAAGTTAAGTCATTAAAACTTGTAAAGGGGATTTTATTTCCCTATTACAAGTTATTTTGAGATGTCTTCTTATTCTTTTCTCTCACAAACCCGATTTTGCCTTATGAGTTGAAAAGTGAAGCAAATTAAAACTTGTAAAGAAGATTTACAAACCCGATTTCATGTCTTTTGCTTACATTTTAAACTTTTCTTTCTTCCCAAGAACCCGACCTGATTTTTCTCCAAGGAATTTGAATTTTGGAGGAATTGTAAACCGATTTTTGTGGAGGAATGCATTCAAGGAGTCATGGTGATTCTTATCCCTTTTATGCTGGTTTATGTGCCACGTTTTGCCCATTTTGATAGGCGTTTTTGCTGGTTATATGCCACGTTTTCCTCCTTTGGAGCCATTTTTGCAGCATGAAGGAAAGCGTTTTGGTCTCTCTAACCTAGACGTTTTGCTTCCTTGCTTCACCACATACCCTTGCTAGGCATTTGGACTCATTCTTCTTCCTTCTTGCATGTCGTTTTTGGTGATTATGATTAAAATTCGAGTTTGACAAAAACGTGGCTAGGGTTTCAACATTTTCATTTTGCCTTCTATTTAAGGAGCTGATTGTTTCTTCCAAAGTTATTCCATCTCTTTGGAGGGCATCTTGATCAAGCAAGGTATGTTTTGTTTTCAGTTTTGTCTTTATTTTATTTTTGTTGTTTTGAAATTCCTTGATTGATCATGATTATGTTTGTGTTGTTCTTTTTCATTTCGGGTTTGAGAGAGATCTTCCCATGTAATTTAAGGATTGCTTTGTCTTTCCTCTTCCGTTTTTCCCTCTTTACTTGCATTTCGAGTTTTTTAATTTCGATTGCAAGATGAAAAAGTGAGTTTTTCCCCTGAAAAGACTTCATCTTTTGCCAAAAGTTCAAGTTTCAAAGTTGTTAAAAGCTTGTCTTTCCAATTTCGGGTTTTAAAAACCTAATTACAAGTGAAGGTTTTTCCCATTCTCTTGAGGTTAAAATAGAGATGATCTTCCAAAATTCTTTCCTTATTCATCCGCATTCATTACCCTTGTTCACACATTCCATTCTCATTATCTTTTCCATGCCAAAATTCCATTTTTCACACATCCTTCTATTTTTTTATTACAAGTATACTTGCATTCAGGTTTTAAAAACCCGATTGTGATTATGTCCTACCCCACTTGCATACTTGTAACATGACTCCCAAGATCCGAAATTGACCAAAAGCCAAGTTCCAAGTGTTCCTATTAATTCACCATTTTCCTCTCAAGAGGGATAGAGTTTTTCCCATTGAAAGGAAGAAATATGTTTCAATTGGCTGATCTTGATGTTGCTTTGACACTTCTAGATCTTTGTCACAGTGTGTCAGGCTCTTGTTCAATGACTGATTTACCATCTTCCTCTTCTCAAAAGAAGATGAAATACAAATATGATAAGTACCAAAATGAGATCTCTCCATCCCAAGTTTCCACTCCCATGGAGCACATCAAAGATACGGAAATAGGGTATGTTGACATGTCAGAGTTTGTTAAACAGGTGGAGGATCCCAAGGATAGCAATATGCAGTGCCTGTTGGACAGCCATATTCACCATGCTTCTTCCTTTCTAGTGGTTGCCCTAGAACCTGAGTCCGTTCTTGCTTGTGCCAATCATTTTGACAAAGAAACAAGAACTATTAGGAATGATGATGGGGAAGTGATAATCCGGCTTGATGCGGATACTATTGAGAAGGTTTTCAAAATACCACCAGCAACTGTTTACATAGAGATCTCCAAAGATAGTGCAGCTGAGTATTATGTTTCGAGAGAAAAAGATTGCAAACGCCATATCCATAGATGGATCAGTGAGCCACAGGCTGCTTTTACAAGATGGGCAAAGTTGTACCGTAGTGATTTCAAGTGGGAATCAAAGACACAATCACTCTTCTCAGCAGGATGATGGGTTTAGAACATTCTAATGTTTTTGAACCACGGATGTATAAGTTCATCATGCTCATAAGGCAATCTCAACACATCTCTTGGGGTGAAATCATCAGTGATAACCTTTGTGAACAACTTGCAGCAGTTCCTTCCACCATGACGTTCTACATGAACTCATATTTGGTGTATATAGCAGCATCACTCAGACACTTCCCTGGTCTTTCTACCAAGGGTGATCGCTCGCTTATACTAGTGTGGGATTACTATGACCAATTGCCTTTGAGACCTAGCAGATTGCACTTCAAGAGGGGTCTAGGATGCCTTCTTTTGTCATTATATGTGCCTGTTTGATAAGACATTGAAAAACAGGAGAGTATCAGATGTTGCCTGGGAGAAGGTGAATGAATATAGCTGCCTATTCCTTCAATTCCCAACTTTCACTTACATGAGAGTTGGATATTATAGCAGCCAGCCATATATGCTTCCTAGATATCCAACTGATAAGATCATTCTTATGGAGTTGGGAAGACAGATCATGGCTGTTCATGCACATCAATCTGTTAAGCATAAGGTTGGAATGGGAATCTCTACAAATAACCCATTGAAAATTGGCCATTATTTCCTCATTACATCCACCAAAGCCAAGGCCGTGGAGATCGAAATGTAGGAAATAAAACTCAAGAGGTTCAAGCCAAGAGTAGATTTTGATTACCGAGGCATGAAGGAGAAGATCACAAAGTCCTTCACGAATGTGCATCGGATAAAAGACATTTGGGTTGATCTTTGTACAGAAAAGGAGGATCGTAAGATGGATTATTGCAGACTCACTCTTGAGCAGATTGTTGACCTGAACTCGGTAAACATTCCAGAAGGAATGATTGATGATGGAAAGATACTTGATCCTAAATATGTTGAAAAGAGAGTTGATGAAACACCACTTCCATCAATTCAATGGTCGCATTAGGAATGCACTTCCATTCTTGATAGATTTCAGCCTATCTTAGCTAACACCAATACTTGGCTCAAGGGTAACGATTACTCATCAAGATCAAGGTTGGAAAAGAAGATGATTCCACAGGACTTGTCGGACTCAAGTCTGAAATCAAAGTAGACAACAAGGAAGGTGCATCATCTTCAAGTACAAGAATCAAGTTGAAGGTTAGCAGAGCAATGGTACTTCAACCTGAAGAAGTGACAGTTCGAGGGAAAGAAAAGCCTCAACTTCATATTCATATAATTGATGTTGAAGATCCAAAGGAAGAACTGCAATCAGATAATGCTCCCGAGTCGCCCATTTCGGAGTCACCTCATGAAGTTCCCCCACATATTCCTTTAGAATTATCTATGTCTTCTCTTGATGCGAATGTGGATGCTTTTTCCACTGTTCATATTGTTCCTGTTTCAGCGGGTGAATCTCCTCAAAGAGTTATTTCGATTTCAACTTGTTGACGTGTATTTTGTACACTATCAAACACAGAATAAAATACCTAAGGGTACCTTATCCTCTCTTGAGTAAAGCCTCTGATTGCTGAAGATGTCGCGAAAAAGGATCAATCAGGATGACTCCAAGGTTCTTCGTTGTAGGATATCTACGTGTGGATAAGCTCTTTGTGGTATGATGTGATTTGCTGGAATCACAAGGGGACTTACATTTGATGATTGAACGTCTGATTTGCTTTGAATATTGCTGGAACACAGGCTCTTACTATCTTAGATTTGAAAAAAAAGAAAAAAGATGAGGGCGAGGAAAGAATCTAATCCTAATACTAAGGAATGTAAGAGCAATGAATGATCTTTGATGGAATTCTAACTAAGTCTTGTTTTGACATCGCAGGACCATCTCCACAAGGTTAGTGCGATCTTCGAAGGAAAGCTTTATGATGTTCAAATCATCACTGCAGGCATAGACACCATCAGGTTGATGCATATCAATGAAGAAGCGACAATTGAAGTTAAGCTTAAGCTAAATGATTCCAGTAGACTACACAAGGCAAGTCTGCAATCAACAAACTGCTAGTAGTATGGATGTACGAATTTCACCATCGATCAAACACATTTCTTCCACCCATCTAATAACATAAAATCAAACATGAGAAGTATAGAGACCATGCAAATTGTTGAATCGACCCATAAATTTCACCATTTCTTCAATGAAGTTACAAGTCTTTTACAACAACATCTTGGCAACAATCTTTGCCTTCTCTCTCTACTCTACTCTAATTGCTATTCTATCAACTAGCTAATCACCTTCTAACTACTCTCTATCTGTCTTCTAACTGCTTCCAACTATTCTCTAACTGCTTCCAACTATTTTCTAACTGCCTTTACAAAATGAAATGCCAGGGCTTATATAGTGCCCTCAATACAATTCGATGGCTTAGATCAATTCGAGATCAATGGCCAAGATTCAACAATGAAAACCCTAATTAGGGTTTGTTACAACCATTACATAACATTTAATGCTTGACCAATGATAAAATTGTATTGCTTGGACACATGTCCTCTCTAGAAAATTCCACCAATGGATAGCTGGGGTAGGTACATCGGAGTTTGTGCCACCTTCCATGAGTTAGGTACATTGAATCTAGAAATGCTGAGGTGGACCACACTGACTGGAGAAGTGATGACTAGGATGCCACCTCGTCTGACACTTGTAACTTGGTAAATATTCAACTTGATGTTGTTGAGAAGCTAGCTTTAATTAATTCATCTGGAACTATTTGCTTCTTCAACGAACCCTTGTTCTAACTTCTTGTGTCCTTGATGTGCAGGATGATTGATGTACCTCGCCTTGGAATACTGGATTGGAGAAGTCGCCCTTGATGACGTTAGTCCAAAGAAGGCCATCCTTGTCAATGCTAGGCTGGAGGAGGTTGCCCTTGTCCTTGCTTGATCGTCCTTGATGAGAACCTGCCGACTTGTAGATCCTCCGGGCTTTGGAGTCGCCATCTTGATACCTACACAACATTTCAAAATTAGTAATATATCTTGAAATCTAAAAATTAAACTTTAAAAGGAAGATTCAAGATTTTAATTAGGAAACTTCATGATAAATCTTGAGTTATCATTTCCTAATTAACCATGTAATACTTAGATTTTTCCAAAAAATATCTAAAAAATAAAACCTTGAATAAGGGTGTCAAGATGATTTTGCCATACCTCCTCTTGAGAATTAACTCTAAGAAATGATGTAAAAATAGATGAATTTTGCTAGGCAAAGTGTAGATCAAAGCTCTCCCTTGGATAAAATGCACCTCCTTTAGCTTGGAAAAGAACTCCACCTTCCTCTTCAAAAATCTGGAAATTCGCCTTCAAATACCTTCAAAACATCTGGAATTTATCCTCCAATCTAGCAAGAAATACACCTCTCCAATAGCCTTCAAGATGAATTTCGCCCTCCTTAGTCTCCACACTTGGTAGAAATTCGCTCCACTCCTCTGGATTTCGCTCCTCAAATTGCTCTCCAATTTCGCACTTAGGAAAGGATGATTGAATGATTTAAATTGTGAAAAAAAACACCTCCAATATATAGAGCGCTCACCTTCTACTTACCCATGAGGCCGACTTAGCAAATAAAAGGTGAAATAATAAATAAAACCTCAAAAGGAGTAAGCCGACTTGCCAAATAAAGGCAAAATAATGCCTTGTGCGCTCAACTTTTAATTTTTATTTCACAAAAATTAATTTTAAATGCCTTAATAATAATTAAAAAAAATCGATCTTCCAAGGCTTAAAATTAATTATTAAATGCTATGCGCTTTTATTAAATGCTGATTTAATTAATTCTTTTTTCAAATATTTCGAAGTTGATGATTTTGGCATTTCATGCGATTTGGAGGATATTAACGCCCAAGTAGAAAATAGTGAATGCCAATAACTTCGCTCTGGTCCCTTGGAGAGGGACAGGAGCGCCTTTTCACTTTTGTCCTCAATCCTTCATTTTTTAATTGCCAATTCACGTTGTGGGGCTAGCAATGATCCCTTTCGTCCCTTAGTGCATGTTCAACTCATTTTTTTGCAAGGCAAAATTGATGTTCTAGAGATTTTCGCCCTGTTCCCTTGGAGAGGGACAGGAGCGATTTTGCAAATCCAAGCTTATCCGTCCTTTGTTAGCCTTCCAAATTATATTCAATGGATAAATCATGTTTTCCTTGGTCAAAGATTGATACTTCTGCTTCTAGTTTTGATGAGTTCATGATGCAGTCATCAGGACCTTTGATTAATGAGCAGTCTATAGTTGTTGTTCAAACAATAACTTCTCCCAGGATGACGACTGTTGATCAAACAGAAACTGCTTCTCCCTCACTTTCAGCCATTGCTCAAGGAGAGTCGATGACTTTACCTCCATGGCTTAGTTCTTTTACACCTAAAAGAAAGAAGCAATAAATCTCTCCTAACATCTTTGATTTCCAGCATCTCAAACAATCAAAACCCAAGGTTGCCAAAAGGGCTAAGATGATCTCAAGGGTAACAGTTGATAGTAACAGAATGAAGGTGGCTGAAATTGTTGAGCCAATTGTAGACAAGCCACAGGAAGAGATGCAAGTTGTTGATTAAAGGATCACAAGGGTGGAGTTGGGCAAACAAACGCATGAAGTAGTCAAACATGATGCTCAACATTTTGTATCTTCATTGGTGCAACGGTGTGTTGAACTTCTAGCAAAGAAGGATAAGCTAGAAGAGGAAAATGTGCAACTTGTTGCAGCAATCCAAAAGATTACCAAGTCTTCAAGTGAAGGGTACAATCCTTCAACCTTCACAAGTACATAGGAACCAGTCTAAGGAGTTGAAAGAGTTGCTCAGAAGATACAAGTGTTAGACTCTTGGGTGGATCAGCTTCATAATCTATGTGCACAAGTGCTGAAAGACATTCCAAATGATGGTTAAGTTGGAGACCATTGGAGAAAAGTTGAACCAAGCCTCCAAGACTTTCAAACAAAACCTGTAAAGGGTTGAAGGTAGCTTGACGATTTAGTGCAAGATGCCTCAACAACAATTGAGTGTTCTTTAGGAGCATGACATTATTCCTTCCAGGGTCATGTATCTAGAATGTGAAGAGCTCCTAGAGAACAAAGCCCTCGTTCTCAAATCCCTCATTGAAGATATTGATGACGCTATGAGATTGCGAGTTGAAGTATTCCAAGGTGTTGTTTCTCGTTGTGAGAAGGCCTCTTGCAATATCATGGATCAGAATGGGGAGTTGCTACTAAAAGAAGAAGTTCTTGCAGATCTACAGATGAAGATTCATAATGAGTGGAGGAGTGAACAATTTTCCGCTGCCTCAATTCAAGTTTTAATGAAACATCAAATCTTCTTGCAGGAAATCCAGTCCACTTTGGAGAAGAACAACTCTACGCTTCTTGAGTGCCATGATACCATTGTGAAGACCATGATTGTTGCCAAGAACACCGACGAGTCGAATCCTGATGAGCTACAAACGGTTATCTAGAAGTTCGAAGGATTCATGTCTAAACATGCTGCAACTTAAGCGTTTTTCAGCACTTGTATTTTCAGAGTTGTAATTTCCTTTTTGACATGTTTACTTGTAAAAGCATTTTTGTAAAATGCAAGTCATCACTTACACTTTTGTAATTACAAGTTGGCTAGTTAGAAGTCGATTTAGGATAGGACTTGTAACTTTGAATAAGTCTTAGTTAGTTGTTGAATAAGTCATGGTGGTTGAGAGAATCTGTCAAGTTAGTTGGGATCCTCCCACCTTTTTCTCAAGACTCCTCTCCTATAAATACTTGAGGGGGTTTGTTGTAATTTTTATCTTTTGAAAAGCAAGCAAGTAAACTCTGCTAAAATTTGCAGCAAGAAAGACTTTGTGTTTTTTATATGTAAATTGAAGTTGAAAGAAATAGAAGAAGATTACTCAAGAATTGAGACTTTGTGCTAAATATCTTGAGTTTGTGTTCAAAATTATCTTTCTTGCTAGTGTTTCTATAAGAGCTTAATCAAATTTGATTTGCAGAATTTGTGTTGCAAGTATTGGAGATTAATATCAGTTAGAGTAGATATTTTGTTGAGAGAAGTTGTAGGACTTTGTGTCTACACTTGTTCTTGAGAGAAAGTATAGAAGTAGATTTGGTGATAAGACACACTAGTTCTTGTTGTTTTATGTAGAGAAGAATAAGATATTTCAGACTTTGTGCTGCCATACTTTATTCTTGTTATCATTAATATAAAAAAGGGCAGATAGGATTTCACATATTCAAGAGTTTGAGTTTGATATTGCTGTCCCCTCCCGAAGGAAGTGACGGAGGTCTTTGTGCTTTTAGGAAACTTCATTTCCTTTCTCTCACTTTGTTTTATAAGTTGTTATTGTTGTTATTTTCAATTACTATCACTTTTCTGTGAAGAGAAAAGGATATAGTTTTTCTTGAAAGAAAAAAAAAACTGTTGTCTCATCCGTTTTAGTTTAGGAGTAGTTTATAGATAGGGGGAGCCTTCCCTTAATTAGGAGAGTATCATACTCACACACTATGGCTGAAACCACAATTTTGTACATTTCTCAGGTGTACAAAATTTTCAACCAACAAAGAAGAAGAAGCAAAAGCCAAGCGTTCCTTTCTCTCCTCTGAGTTTCTCATCAATCAAGGAGATTGATATGCCCGAACAGAATAGAGAATTTGAACAATGTTCCAACACGGTGATTATACCAGATAATACTCAGAAGTTGCATGCCACAGCCACACCCGCACCACCTAATGAGGATTATGATCAGCCGAGGTCTCCCACTGTCCTTTTGGAGGTTAGCTTGGGAAAGAATGTGTATGATTTGACTAAGGACGATGATGATGATGATGTTATCTCGACATTGAAGGAACTTGATCGAGAGATGTGTCTTGACGACGGGATGGAGATGACTGCTACTCCCGATTGGCTGATGAAGAGCATGGAGAAAAGTAAGAAGATGGTAGAGGCGCAGCCTATTGATGATATTGATTGCTACCTATCCAAGAGCAATCAAGGGAAAGAACCTAAGAGGGCTAAGATACTTTTGAACATAGGTAGAGATGAAACTAGAATGCGGATTGCACAGGTGGCTATCCCGATTGGTGATGTGACTATGGATGTGGCTACTCCTATGGATTTCCAGATCACTTCGGTTCCCCTTGGATGAACTACAAAAGAGCAAGAGTTTCCGGAACTCAATGATACAGCTTGGGTAATCAATGCAAGGGTAGATAGGGAGATTGAAGAGAAAGAGAAGTATAAGGAGGTAAATATCAAACTTAGTGAGTATATTGCAAGGATAAGGCGCGAGAATCCCACCTTTGTTTCCCCTATTGCAGTTGATCGTGGACTTCATACTGATTATGAGGCAACGAGGGATACACTCTCAGAATTGGGAAAATGGATTGAAGATGTGATGAAACAGGCAAATGATTTCCTTACTCAATTTGTCCAGGCATTTGATACGACAATAGCACTTATATTCAGGATAAAGTATTTGGAGGGAGTTTGGGATGAATTCCAGCCTATTGAAGAGAAGACTATTCTCCGCTTCAGAGTTTTGAAGAAGATTCCTATGTCCACATTGATCAGGAAAGGAGTTGTGCATGATGGAGACAAATATGTAAACCATAGCTAGTATTGTTCATTGGCCATGAAGAAATCCACTTATGAGAACACACACAAGGATTGTGCAGTGATGGAAGGATCAATCCAAGAGATACAATCGAAGATCCTTACATCTATTGAGGAGTTATTGGGAGTGGATGTCAATGATGCCAGCAGTCTACACTTAGCAAAGTTGAGAGATAAAATGAAGTTCATGTACTTCAATCAGTTGGATTCTTTGAAGAAGAATCACATGATGATTTGGTTTCCTTGCTAATTCATGTCCACAATTCGCAGAAGTTTATGCCAAATTGAGAGAACACTTTGGATGTTTGTTCTGATGCGTTGGATGTGATTATTGTGCAGCAAGATGCTTTGCCCAGCATTTCCATGGAGGAATTAGATTTTGTATTGGCTAGATTCTTGGAATATGTTGTGAGAGAGAAAGATGCAGGCCGGAATCTTCTAGAAGATTCCCTACTTGATGATTAGGCATTATTTCGTTGGGCCATATGTTGGTGGCTCCATTTTTTATGTAAACCCTAATTAGGGCAACTTTAGGGCATTGTTGGCATGATCTTGACCCTTGATTTTGATTAAATCTTGGCCATCCATTTCATTTGAGACTCTATATAAACCCCACTGCCTCTCATTTGTAAGAGAGGGTTTTTTGAGAGTTGACAGTATATGTTGCAGATTTGAATACAAATCATTGTTCGACTTGATGGTGATTTTTGTTTAAGTGTTGTGTGCATTTGTGGTTCTCATTGCCTCCAGGTTAGATTAAAATTTTAGATTAGAATTTGCTTTCAAAAATTTTAGATTGAATGAAAGAATTTGTTGAATGCATTTGTGTGGAATCCATTTAGTCCATACCACTAGCCTCTTGTTGATTGTAAGTGTGCCTTGTGTGCTCAACTAGAATTTTATGCACACTTAACTTCAATTGTTATACGTCCATTGTTATGCATTGCCTTGAATGGTATCAATGTTTGATGGTAATGACTTGAACATCTTTGAAATACACCTCAAATGATTGCACTGAGCTTGTGTCAAATTGTTCGATTTGATGGTGAGACCTTGCCCAGTAGGATTCCAGTGAATCATTCACCCTTCTTGCATTCTAGGCTTTAGAATAAAATTCCTAAACCCTATTCCTTTTGCCCACCTTTTTTTCAGAAAACTTTGTTAGATTATACCAAGAGCTGAATTGCAAAAATCTTAAGCCATCGGCATACCTATTCCAATTCCAAATCCATGAAAGAATCCCAAATTGAACAATTGTGTAAGTCCCCGAGTGAAAACAGCATTATTACATTAAGCCATTGAGTTACCCACATGTCAAGAACTGACCATAGAAACCTTGGAATCATCATATGAACTTCTAGTAATCTTAGCATGCAAGGTGATTTTGTTCAAGAGAGGGTAAAATACTTTGGTATTTTATTTTGTGTTCATATGTGCATAAAACACACATCAACAGGACATCGAAGCATGGCAGGAGTTCTCATAAAGCAATCAGATCAGACCTAAATTATGATACTCTAATCTCTTGTGGGCAAAATATAAGGTGATTCAAAAAGGGGACATTACAAGAAACATTGGATTAATTGCTTCAAATTTCATATTTCTGATTCGAGACAAAACTGTCCATTCATGCAATTCAGTCAGTTTTGATTTTTGAAATTACCACTTTAGGAGAACCAACCGTTTCAAAATTACCACTTTAGGAGAACCAACTGTTTCAAAATTACCACTTTAGAGGAACCAGCAGTTTTGGAATTGTCTCTTGCAATAATTGGTGTTTCCATTTTGTTGACAGAACTGGGTAGTTTGAAAGAGCTGCAACTTCTAGAAGTGATTCCTTTGCTCAATTTTGACTCCTAATCATTATGGATCACACCTCCCTTCTTAGAGAAGCTTTTGGTCCCACAAAATCTTAATGAGACCTTAAGTGAGGAAAGAGCTTCCCCGCTCCTTCAAGTACCATTTGGCTTGTCTTGGTGCCTTTCCTTTAATCCCAACCTGAAAGACTCCTGGCTTCCTTTGACATTTTTCCACTTTGTCCACCTGGTTTCCTCTGACATTTTTCCACTTTGTCCACCACTTGAATCATATTTGCTTGATTTTCCTCCAAGAAGGTTTCTTGGTCTTCTTTGTCCTCGCCAACATCTCCAATATTAATTTCTTAGAAAGAGCTTGTACTATGAGATGCAATATAGAAGATTTATCCTAACCAATGCACTCTTGTTGGATCATATGTCTTCCTTTTTATTAGAAGTAAAACAAGTTTTGAAGGGGCCTAAAACTCCTTACAAAAGACCACAGCAGGTCCAAATCTTAGATAGGAAGCTGCTATATAAGATAAAAACAGGAAAAACTAGTAGCAAAACAACCAACCACCAAGTTGGCTCCAACAATTAGAGCCAAAGGCCCTAAAAATCCAGCAAAACAACACTAGCCCAAGATACTAAACAATTTGATAACTACAGCAATGGGTTTTGAAAAGGCTCCCATAATCTTCATCCATATAGACCGCCTTAAACTAAAAGCCTAAAACAATGTCTCTATTTGTAAATATCCACAAAAGAATAACACGAGAAGAACTAGAAACCTACTTCCGAAGATGGTTTTCAACAATTTCTTCCACAGCCTGGAAGCTCAAGCCAACCCAAAATGAGGCACAATTTCCTCTATCATCAAAAACATAAACAACAAACTGTGGCACTTACCATGGCTGTTTAAAAGGGCAGATCCAGCACCAACCAAAGAAAGACCGAGCTGAGCCATGTGAGCACACCAAGGGGAAAAGTACAGGACAAAAAGAGGACCAACCTTCAGTGGCAACCTCCTCTATGTCAACCACCTCAGGACCCACGAGAACCTCCTCCATGTCAGCATACAAAGAATCCTCACAATCACCAACACTCCCCCTAAAATTAAAAACACAGCCCATAGTCTGCAACTAAGGCTCCCCATTAAAGCCATACTCGAGGGGAGAACAATGAACAATATGGGAAATCACCAAATGAGCACACCAAGGGATAGACCAATGGCAAAAGGATCAAGAGTGACATCCTCTATGTCGTCCTTTTCAGTTCCTGTAGAGGCAACCTCCTCTATGTCAACCTCTAGAGAATCCTCACTTTCACCTGCAAACCCCCAAGCACCAATAAAAACACAGCCTCAATAAGGAAACAATTTGGATACTCACACAACAAAGCCAGCAGAGAAACCCCAACAAAGGAACAATCCCACAATACCAAAATGGCCAAAAAACCCAACGCGGCCAAGAGATCCACCAAGCAGCCTCGCCAAAACAAACACTTCCACCCTCATCAACAACAACCATGAGAAAGACATGGAGGGCACAGCAACCAACAGGAACCCAATGCACCACAAGCAAAAAAACAAAGCCAACAAGGATCTTGCACAAAACATGCAAAGATTTGGCACCAACCAAAACAACAACATCCTCCCCTAGAAATAAACGTAAAAGTGGGGTTTTCAAAGGGCCCGAACCCCTTTACAAAGCATCATCCATCAGGTAAGAGGAACAAGTTGCACAAGATATAGAACAACCAAAACCAACAAGAACAAATAGCAAGCAAAAGAACAACTACAGAACACTACGACAAACAAACAATAGAAAAGCACCACCTAATAGATGTTAGCTAGCTTTTGCAAGCCAAATGCAACCTGCCATTTTTTAGCTCAAACGTTCACTTGGTCAGCAAAAGAGACCTCCAAGTGGTCTTCCTCAATATCAGTAGTTTCAGCATTCTGAGCTACAAAATTCACCCTTGTTCTTTTGGCAGGACCCTCTACCTTGGTATTGCATTTCCTTATTTAGTGTTTATTCTATAGCACAAATAGGCTGGCAGCCAAGTTTTTAATAGTAATATTATTATTAGTTAAAACTTGAGCCGAATTTTCATTCAACTCTTCTGCATAATAAAGATTTTTTCTTCCAAATTTTCCCATCTTTTAAAAGTGGCTGAGAATTTGTTAATTTCATCCCATAGCTCTTCATCAAAGTACACTCTGTTCTCTTTCTTATCAGCCTTGAAAAGTCCCTTCTCAATCTATTGGACACACTTTTTGTTGTTTAAATGCTGCCAAAGAGACCACTTTAAGATACTAATAGAATATTAAAATAATGTTAATTTTAGTATTAATGCTCAATAGTGTATATTCTATTTTGGTTAGATCGTCTTCGATCTTCTCAGCAGTTTCTTATTAGAAACTTGCTATTCTTGTAAATATTCTTGTATTATTTATGAGCGTCTTGCTCATTCTGTTAATTCAATCAATTCTTTGAAATCCATTGCGTGTCTCGCACTGTTTTATGGTATCAGAGCCTGAATAAAGAATTTGTGAATTCTTTTCCGAGATTTTTCGGGCCTCTTAGTTTCGCTGCAGATTTTCGAAAAAATTGTGTTCAAAAGTCCGTTTTGGACTGTGTTTATGCCGTGTAATGGGATTCTTCCTGTTCGAGTCTGTCTAGCGAGGGTTTTCGGCATTTTTCGGCGCGGTACAGACCCGCCATTTTTTCTGCAACCTGCAACATGGTCAAACCCACGTTTTTTGACTTTCGGCTAGGGTTTTGACCCTCCAGATTCAGTCGAAATTTTTTTCTGAGTACAGATTCGTGGTGGGTTTTTCGAGATCTCAACTGGGTCGTAGTCAGAATTTTCTGGGTGCATCGATTTTCGTGCCTCAATTTTCGAGCCAGCGGATCCAAATTCCGACAGCAGATTCTTTCTGGGTTTTTCACAAGGATTTCTGGGTTGTCTTCAGATTTTTCTAGGTCAGCCAGGAATTTTTTTTGGGGAAACGTGCAAATGGCTTCTCTCACCAACCTGATGTTAGAAGGCAATCAACGCTTTAATGGCCACAATTACAACATCTGGAAACAGCGTATGTTGACCATTTTTGAATATAGGCGTCTTGACCAGCTTATTTTGGGAAAAGAGCTCAGTCCTGGTACACCTGGTGCAGATCAAGATAAGTTTGATGAACGCAATCAGGAGGCAGTTATGCTTCTCAAACTCTCAGTGACTGATGATCAGTTACCGCAGATTCCTTCCGGCAAGACAGCTTCTAACATTTGGAAGCATCTGAAGGAATTGCATGAGACATCCGACAAGAGCCGAGCATTCTTTCTAAAGAATCAGCTGTTCTCCATTATGATGGACGAACGTATGTCCTTACAGGAACACCTCACGAAGATTAAGGACATTCGAGACCAGCTCGAAGCTATTGGTCGGACTATGGAGGAAGAAGACATGGTAGTAATCACTTTGAAAAGTCTTCCGAAATCGTATGAACACTTCATTGAGACCCTCAATATTACTTCCACTAATGTTGATCTGAAGTTTTCAGAATTGTGCACCAAACTTCTACAGCAGGATCGCTGGAAAAAACAGTTTGGTAGTGGTACTACATCAGCCTCCTCGGAAAATGCCTTCACAGCTCAATCCTTTCAGAAGGATAAAGGCAAATTTCAGTCCTCTCAGTCTTCTCAGCAGAAAGGCTCTTCTCAGACACAGGATGGAGCTAAGAAGAAGAATGTGCAATGCAATTACTATCACAAGTACGGCCATATGAAGAAAGATTGCCGTCAGAGGCTCGCTTCTGAACAAAAGAAGCAGGGAGGGTCACACCAGAAGGCGCATGTTGCTAAACATTCCGAGCAGAAGGAGTCTGCCTTTTATGCCTTTATGGCTAAGAGGTCTTCAGATCATGCCAGGTCTTCTGCTTGGTACATCGACTCTCGTGCATCACGTCACTTTTCTCATCGGCGTGACTAGTTTACAGACTTCTCTCCTTTCAGTGATTCCGTTGTATTTGGCGGAGGTGAGGAGTATACAGTTGTTGGCAGAGGCACTGTTCAGATACAGTCTGGTGGTAGGACTCTCCTTTTTCTGAATGTGTACTATGTTCCTGGAATGGAACTTAATCTGCTCTCTGTCAGCCAGATTATGAGGAATTCTCCTCAACTAGATTGGTGTTCAGTGCTCACAAGTGCTCCATCATTGATCGGGAGACTTGTCTTACTGTTGCTGTTGGTCTAGAGGATCATGGCCTATATCGGCTTCTTGACACTGGTGATTCTCCTGAAGTGGCTCTGGCAGCTCGTGTTTCTCCTCTCAGCACTTTGTGGCATCAGAGATATGGACATCTCAACATTCAGTATCTCTCTCAGCTATCTCGGGAGGGACTTGTTTCAGGGTTACCTGATATTCAGACTCAGCATCTTGGAGTATGTGGCGCCTGTCAAGCTGGCAAACAGCATCGGACTTCATTCACACATGGAAAGTCTTGGCGCGCATCTAAGGTACTTCAATTACTTCATGCTGATATTTGTGGTCCTATGAATACATCTTCTGTTACTGGTTGCAAATACTTTTTGCTTATTGTAGATGATTTTAGTAGAAAGATGTGGGTGTACTTTCTTAAACATAAATCAGATGTATTTAGTATCTTTCAGAAGTTTAAGTCCTTTGTTGAAAAAGAGTCTGGACATAGTATCATTACTCTTAGGACAGATAACGGGGGGGAATTTTGTTCTTCTGCATTCTCCAACTTCTGTGATACCCATGGCATCAAACGCCAATTGACTACACCCTACACTCCTCAGCAAAACAGTGTTGTCGAGCGTCGCAATCATACGGTTGTTGAGATGGCTCGCTCTATGTTACAACACAGGAGTGTTCCGAATAAGTATTGGGCTGAAGCAGTGTTTACTGCTGTCTACCTACTTAACCGTTCTCCTACTCAGGCTGTTAAGGGGAAGACTCCAGAAGAGGTCTGGTCTGGTCAGAAGCCGAAGATCAGCCACCTGAAGGTTTTTGGCTCTGTTGCCTATGTTTGGATTCCAGATGCTAAGCGCTCCAAGTTGGATTCCAAAAGTCAGAAACTCATGATGACAGGATACAGTGATCACCATAAGGCCTACAGACTGATAGATATAGACACTGAACGTCTTATCTTCAGTCGTGATGTTGTATTTGATGAAGACAGAGGATTTTTTCAGTCCCCTTCTTCTGAGCAAAGTTCTGAGGATCAGCCTCACAGTGTTCTTATTCCATTAGGTTCGCCTGATGGGAGGGATGATGCAGAATCTATTTTCGATGATGCACTACCTGAGTTCCCTCCAGAGAACAATCCTCCTCCTGCTCCTGATCCTGAGCCTCTTCCAGCTCCTCCAGATGTTCGCACTTCTACTCTCCGGCCTAAATGGTGGGCCAAGACCATTGGTGATCTCAGGGATAATGAGCTCATTGAGGGTAGAACCTCCCGTAATAAGAGCAAATAGCAGCATACAGTCAATTTTGCTCTCATGGCTAACATACACAGTGTTTTTGAGCCTCAGACATACTCAGAGGCTAAAGGTATACCTGAGTGGGAACAGGCTATGGAAGCTGAGTTCCAGAGTCTTCAGAAGAATCACACTTGGGCCCTTTCTGATCTTCCTTCAGGGAAGAAGCCCATTAGCTGCAAATGGGTGTACAAAGTAAAATACAAAGCTGATGGAACCCTAGACAAGTATAAGGCTCGTCTTGTTGCTCGTGGGTTCTCACAGAAAGAAGGCATTGACTACGAGGAGACTTTTGCTCCTACAGCCAAAATGAGTACCATACGGCTCGTTCTTGCCTTGGCAGCCCAGTTCAGTTGGAAAGTCCATCAAATGGACGTCAAGAGTGCTTTTTTGAATGGTGACTTACAGGAAGAAGTCTACATGACGCAACCCCCAGGATTCAAGGTTGCTGGTCAAGAACAGAAGGTCTGTAGACTAGTCAAAGCACTCTATGGTCTAAAACAAGCTCCTCGGGCTTGGTACATGAAAATTGATAAGTACCTGACAGATCATAACTTTCAGCGGAGTCCATCTAATGCAAACTTGTATATCAAGCATTCTAGTAATGATATTCTGTTTGTGGTTGTCTATGTGGATGACTTAATCATTACTGGCAGTTCAGCACATTTGATCACTGGGATCAAACAGGATTTGTGCCGCACCTTTGATATGACAGATTTGGGACTTCTACATTACTGCTTAGGAGTTGAAGTCTGGCAGACTGAGAACAGTATCCTTCTCTCTCAGTCCAAGTATGCCAGAAGTCTTGTGGACAGGTTCAGAGTGCAGGATTGCAAACCTGCCTCTACTCCTATGGAACCCGGGCTCAAACTTTCAGCTCAGTCATCCTCACCAGTTGTGGATGAATCTCTGTTCAGGCAACTAGTGGGCAGCCTCATCTATCTTACTGCCACTAGACCTGACATCAGTTTGGTAGTGAGCTACATTTCACGCTTCATGATAGCTCCCAAGGCTGATCATTGGATAGTAGCGAAGCGTGTGCTGCATTATGTGAGTGGCACTCCTGATTTTGGACTTCTGTACACTCGGAGTTCTGATCCTATACTCAGTAGTTACACAGATTCTGACTGGGCAGGTTCGGTTGATGACCGTAAGTCTACAGCAGGGTATGTGTTTAGTTTGGGATCTGGTGCTGTCACATGGACTAGTAAGAAGCAGCAGGCAGTGGCTCTCTCCTCGACAGAAGCAGAGTATCGGGGAGCAGTTAAGGCATCTTGTGAGGCGGTTTGGCTTCGACGAATGCTTGCGGATATGCATGTCTCCCAGGCAGGTCCTACTCCCTTGTTCTGTGATAATCAGGGAGTGCTCAAACTCGCCAAGAATCCAATCTTCCATGAAAGAACCAAGCATGTGGAAACTCATTGTCACTATATTCGACAGCTGGTTGAAGACGGATCCATTCAGTTGCTGTATGTTCCTACCTCGGAGCAGCCAGCAGACATCTTCACCAAGCCCCTTGGTCCTGATAAATTTGTAAAATTCAGGGGGTCTATAGGTGTAGTTAATAGATTGAGCATTAAGGGAGGGTAATAGAATATTAAAATAATGTTAATTTTAGTATTAATGCTCAATAGTGTATATTCTATTTTGGTTAGATCGTCTTCGATCTTCTCAGCAGTTTCTTATTAGAAACTTGCTATTCTTGTAAATATTCTTGTATTATTTATGAGCGTCTTGCTCATTCTGTTAATTCAATCAATTCTTTGAAATCCATTGCGTGTCTCGCACTGTTTTAGATACTATCAGTATGAAGGTTTTCCTCTAGAGCGTATATGCAGCCTTTCAAGTTGGCACACCTAAGGTAGTTAGAATTAAGCACATTACCAGGATTGCCCAAGGGATCATTTATCTCATTTTGCATGGCTCACCATTATTGGAGTTTTTAGTTGTCCATGAGATTGGGAACAAGGGAATAGGTATCCTCAATAGGGTGAACAAGAGAGCTAGGAAGGAAGCTAGTGGAGGGAACATCCTCAATAATTCTCTTACGCTTGTCAATAGGCTGGATTTTATAATGGACGGGATTGGACACCAGGTTTGACATCCCATGAACAAAAGACCTGAATATGAAATTGTCTTAGGAGTAAGACTTCACAATTTCATAAATCGACCAATATGTTTTAAATCTATCTCATGAATCAGCATCAGTCTAAGGGATCAATCCTCTCCCCCATGGTGCAGCAATCACATTCATTTTCATTGGATAGTTAATAGAGATTAATAAGGAGCGGTTAAAATAAGATTAACATTGGAGATTAATAAGGAGCAAAAATCATTGGTTAGTTAATGGAGGGCAATTAAAATAAGAATGGGTTATAAAGAGGCAGCGGTCAACCATGAACAGACGTCTCCCTCCCAATCACTGTCACCCATAGGAAAGATCATGACTTTCCAGCATCAAGCGAAGGGTATAAAGGAACATTCCAGCACCAAGAACAAGGTATCAAACAGGAGCAGAACTTCTCCTTATCACAGCAGACCAATCTAAATAATAATATATTGAATTATTGTGGTATGCAGAAAACATTTATATTACCTGTCCATATGTATTTATAATAATTATATGTAGATATTAATGTATGTAATTATATCTGATGTATGCGGATCAGAATATCTAAATTTAACATAAATATCTATGCAATTAACGATATGATTTTTCTTGCAATAATCAATCATGTTGGGAGGAAAAGGAAGGGAATGCAAGGAGGGGGAAAAGGCAAGGGATACCTCACTAGGCACGCCACCTCATGAGAACAATTAAGGACCGCATGAGGCCAAGGGGAACAAAGTTTTTGCCATTGGGCCTAGGGTCGAGGGTCGAGGGTCAGTTTAGGGTCACCCTATTGCATGTCTCCCCTACGAACCCCATATTGATCAATTGTTGACGTGAGCTAGAAGGAATCCTCAATCATAAGAGGAGAGAAGGACGGCACGATATGTGTTTTATAACGAAATGATGCTTTATAAAGTTTTTTACCCTAAAGGGTTTTCTCCATGTATATAATGTGTAATGTGTTCAATATGTATATCTTGTAACTTTAATTTTATTTATTTGTAATGATAAGTAACCTAAGATCCTAATTTCTAACAAATTATCATTTCTTTGCTTGGGCAGGATCTTGGTTGGGTTTACAACCCTAGGGATGAGAGTTTTAGCAAGTTCAAATTTGTATATGCAGTAAATTAGGTCTTGATGCAGGAGTAATTCAGATTTTCACAAAAGCATATTCTGGACACGTTGTTCAAGGGAGCTTAACAAGAAAAAAGGAAAGCTCTTTTTTTCCTTTGACAAAGATGATTGAGCATGGGAAAGTGGTAAGTGTCTTGAGGGTGAAATACCTGATGAGGATATCAGCTACTTTCAGTCCAAGGCTTGGGAAGGTCCTCTTTCTTGAATCCGTTTTGAAACCTGGAAACCTTTTCCCTCTTCTTAAGAAATGCCTCAATATGCTAGTGATCTCTATATTTACTTGTTTTCTGAAACTTAAGTCCTTCCATTTCCAATCCCATAGCAAAAGCGATAAGTTCCTCTGAAATATTGAATGAAATTCCACTGAAATAAACAATTTAGCTTTTCCATGATCTTGCAAACTCATTTGAACGCACAAGATCATAGCCAGTGATGGCTTCCATGAACAGAGTGAGACCTCCTTTCCTAAGAATATTTCAAATAGTGGCATTGTTTCTAACCTTTTCACAGGAAGAAGGCTCACTTCTGACATATCTCCTCCCAAACACTGGGTCCTCTTATAACCCTCACCTTGTAAAGCTTGGTGTTACGCTACAAACCAAAATTGAGGTTGATGCAGAGAAAGTTCTTGTTATCAGTGCAAAAGGATCTGACATTACTAATAATTATCTTCATTTCCCTCTGTAAGGATATCTAAGTTGATATAATTACTTAAGTACTTATCTTTAAAACGCTTCATGGCATGCCAGTCCTCGACAGCAAAAACCGGTGGCTGGATATTAAAAGAAATTATTGGATTCATTAGAAATGCTCACTCTAATGTTACAAGGAAGGGTCTCCCCAATAAGATTGGTCACTAATTAGGCCACCCATATTAGCAAATAAATCAGCAACCTGGTTACCTTATCTGTATATGTGGCGGATTTTAGGACTTCCTTAGCATCATCAATAATGTTCTTATAAGACCAGTGGCTAACAGCCTTCAAGCTTATGATATCTATAGTTATGTTTGAGTCCCCTTCAATCTCAATGTTGGTTATATCAAGATTCTTGGCAAATACTATACTGAAGAGGGCAGCAGAAGTTTCTGCCAAATCGTTTGACAGAATGCCCAAGTTTTTCACAAGTGCAGCAACCAGCTCACCCTTGCAATCCCTAAGCACCCTCCCACACCTGCCCCTGACCCTGCCTAACGTGGGTTACCATGGATCCTATGTTCTTGTTGCCTCATCCAATTCTGAATTTTCATTACTTTTTCCATGTTGGTCTCAAGAGCAATCATACAGCTCTTTAGATTTTCAAGGTTCTCCATTCTCAACTCTTTATTCCACCTTCGAACAGAGATGGTTGGAATGCAAGTTACCAATTCTTTATTCTCTGCAAACCTGTTCACTGTCATATAACTACCTCTATTTTCCACAAATCTCAAGGTTAGTAACTATTCTGAGACCAAATTGATCCTTGATCTCATCCACAACTAGTAGTAGAAATTAAGGACCAATACAAAAATGAATTGTGCTACTTTAAGGAAAGAAAAAAAGTTAAAAGAGAATTTAAACACATAATTTTATCCTTAAAAACCCTCAAAAGGGTAAAACCAGCTTTGATAGCAGCAAATGCATTGCTACCTTAATATTATTAAAAAACTAGATAGATACAATGATATGTGAAATATTTTGGAATTCAACCAGCCCCCTTGCTTCACTTGGTTATTCACACATTGTTAAGCTTATGGCACAAACTCCCTCTACTCCTTGTAACGATGTTGAAATGTCATCCTCATGCTCTAGAAGGTCCTAAAGTGGAATTGGAAGGAGAAACATTGGACTGTTTGCTTCAACTTCTGTATTTCTGATTTTGGGATGAAACTGCCACTTCACACAGCCTGGAAGTGAATCCCCTACTGAAGTTTGAAACCTCGTGACAAAAAATCAAGTTTGAACAGATCAATGTATTTCCTCCAAAAGCCATTGGGTAAGGATCACTTCTTGACACTTGTGGGCTTAGTATTTTAACATTGGCTTAACCTTCTAAGGCTCTTAGTTGGCATTTGAATAAGTCTTTGGCCACTAATAAGATGAAATCACAAGTTTGCTTTCCATTCAACAAGTCCCCATCTTTCACTCATGGTTGTGTTTATAATGTATTCCTTGCTTCTAACCAGTGATACCCTCCTATCTATGTTCTTGCTTTGGTATAGCACAATGGATGTCAAATAGTTAATTTATAGTTTTTTCAGTATTCTTGATTTAATTGATATTTTAGGGAGTACGCCCTCATATCCCTGAGACTGTTGAGGGACACCAAGATTTCCCTTAGGTCATCCCAAGGACAACAGGGTATTCTTGAACATCCCCCAAAAAGAGAGATGTCCTTGGGCATCCACACAAACGCTTTTCCTGGGCAGCCCCTTGTGACACAAGCATCAAGGATGGTGGGGGAGAATTTTGTTTGTGTCCCAACATCCCCAAGATGTTTGGGATGTTAGGCCTATGGCCAAGGACACATCCCCACAGACCCCTAACATTCTTAAAAGATTACTGATTTTGTATTCTTGAGTCAACTTGTGGAAGTTGCTACATTTGAAGTGCTTCATGGATTGTTGATTTTTATATGACCAAAACATGTGAATAATGCACGCTTGAATGTTGTATCTATTAAACCTATCTCACATGGTGAGCAATATTTAATCGGTCACATAAAATGGAAAATTTTATGAAAGCTCATTTAAGGGATGGCATGTAATGTATTTCATTATCTAGATTCTAGCTAGCTTTCAAATTATTATGCTATAACCAATTGGGAATTTAGGTAGACGTAGAAGACATTGAATAGAAAATAATGAGCTTCAATTGAGAGTCGAGCATAAGTAGGATGGTAGCCTATACGTACGACTGAGTCCTTCATAACTTCATATTTTTCTCATCTCTCTTAATGGCAACTAAACTGGTAAACACCCAATACCTCAATTGGTATAGCTGTAATTGTGTCCTCTATGGTAGCCTATTGTTGAGCTAGCTAACCAAGAATGGGAGTTTACATAATGACGGCTCCGATGGCAATTCAAGGGACTTGTGCATTTTTTATGCAATCAAATTTATAGGTAGCCGTAGAATCATCATGCTTGCCTAAACAATCAGAGGTGAGATATCATGGTGTACTTGATATAGATGGATAGGTTTATGAATTATATATGGATCTCATGTGCCTTGTATGTATTATTGATTAAAGTACAGCATGTGATTGTGATCATATTATATCATTGTGCTAATGTACTACTATGAAATGAGATGGCAGGTTTGCATTGATTGAATAAATATGTTTATTTAGTTCACCGTGGCATTTATATTGATCATGATTGGTTATTGAGTTCTTGCATGGCACATATCCAAGATTCCTCTTCATTGTTGGGGTGACAAGGGTATCACCATTTGAATAAAGCCAATCTGACCCCACCAACAAGTCTTCATCATTAATTCAAGGAACCAGCATCAAGCATTGGACTTGGATGACATTGAAGATAGTTTGTGAGTATCGTATGTATTGAATGCGGTGCTTTGGTAAATGTGATGTAATTATCACACATGTAATGTACTTGATTACAATAGACAAATGTATATCGATTTAGTTGCACATGTAGCACCAAATAGTGAAATGTTATGTCTGTTTGACATATGAATTTGCAATGATGATGCTCATTTATGTGTGTGAACTTGTTAAGGCAACCAAACAAAACCAAAGTTAAACTTCTTACACTCCTCTTGGAATCGGCATAGCTGATATTGATCTGAGTAATGGACTGAGAAAAAATGAATTTGTTTAAAAAAGAATAAAATATAAGAAAAAGGTCCAAACTATAGGAACTTTACATAAACCCATTAATTAGTAGAAGCCATGCATTTTTTATTATAGACACTGTCTAACTTATTAAAGGTGTGCAAGTCTTTGCATTGAACATGCAATACAAGATGCTTATCTTGGTCTAGAGTCTGTTTCATTTTTTTCTTTGGTGACAAAACAGAAGGGCCTTTCCAACCATAGGTATAGAACATACTAAAGTGGAACTCTCTCTCTGAAAGGGAGATTTTTTTGGTATCTCATACAAAAACATTGTAATGGATTTTTCATACTAAAAAATGAAAATATTTGATTGTGAATTTCAATTGATCAACCAAACTCCATTATCTATGGAGTTTTTTATATTGCTTGCTGTTCAGATTCCTCACTTATAAACCACAGTTTGTTTCTAAACTGTTGAACTTCCTGACTGCAAGATGTGAGGAGGCTCAAATATAGAAAATAAGATGTCTCCAGTGTTTGTATGTCACGATGAAAATTCTGTATATGATCGTTACTGCTCCAAGCCTGTGTCAACATCCTATATGAAGACCATATTGAATCAATTATATATCAACATTCTATAGATTTAGAACATACTAAAGAGGGTCCCTCTATCTACAAAGGAGATTTTTTGAAAATGGGGTCTCACACAAAAATGCTGTACTGCTACATTGTAGTGGACTTTTTGCACTAAATTATGACAATATTTGACTGAGAGTTGATCTGACAAACTCCATTTTCTATGGGAATATTTTTTATTTTGCTTGCTGTTGTTTTTCCTACACTTTAGTTTGTTTCAAAACTGTTAAAAGTTTCCAGACTGCAATATATGAGCAGGCTCAAATATAGAAAATCAGACGTCTGCATTGTTTGTGTGTCAAGGAAGATACAAATTCTGCATATAATTAATACTGCTCCGAGTGAGTTAATATTCTATAAGGAGATCCTATTGAATGAATTATTGTGTCAACTCTGACTTCTGTAGGCTAAGGAGAAGCTCCAGATGTGTTAGTTTTATTTTTGTGTGAGTGCGATAATAAGGGTAAACTCCTCTGCATTAATAGACCACAAGATGCAGACATATTTCTATACATTTAAATTTAGTATTTTATTGCCCTTTAATTGTTTGATCCGTGAATTTTGGGAGTTGGTGACACATTATTTGATGTGATATACAACATGATACAAAATCTTGGCAAATAGAACGATAAATGTTTCATTGAAATAGGAGTGCTAACAATAAGCAATAATTTATGCTTAAAAGCACACCTGAATTTCTTTGGGGAGTGTATCTGCCTCGTCAAGAAGATTAGATTGTGATGCAACTGAACAGGTTTTCTGCAAAAAAGCACAGCAAGATTCCAGACATGAGATCTCCGAATGACTTTAAAAGTGCATCGATGCAATAGGTAGGTGGGCAGGGCAATAAACTGTACCTCCAATTGAGAGAGATGCCCGAGTGCAACTGAATGTGAATATGCTCTTAATTTATCATAAAATGTGCCAACCTCCTTCAGTTTGTCTTCATTTTGTTGATGACAGTGCTCACCATCCAATTCAGAATTAGAATGAGATTGAGATTCATACAATGAGAATGATAATTCTTTCTCATCGTCACCATCACCACTCTGTATGATGCCATTATTACCATTAGCATTAGCATGGGAATGCTGAGAGAAGGCATCTTTGAATTCCCAGGGATCACTTGATTCCAAGTCTTCATTGTTTTGAAATGAGTGATTATTGACCTGCACAGATCCCCCCTTGCTCGAATCTTCTACAGCTTCTTTCTTGTTTCCATTCTCCTTCTCAGCTTGCTTGTATAGAGTTGCAATAAAATCATTTAACTCAACCCCAGACAGAGTGCCAGTGCCAGTAGAGCTCTTGACTTTCTCAAATTCATTCAATAATAGATTATCTCCTCCTCCTCCGTCATCCAATTCTTCATCGCCGAACAAAAACAACGGCAAGGGTTTGGAGACGTCTTTGTCCATCTTTGTATTAAAATCCACAAACTCTCCCCACTCATTTTCACCATCATCGTTGTTGTCAACAACCATTGCAGGGGCTCTAAAATTGGCGGATCCGGAGAAATCAAATGAAAAGCCCTCATCTTTTCGCTGGGCAGGAACGGATTCGAAATCTCCAAATTCATCATCATCCAGAGATGAGGAAAATGGTGTTGTAAACCATGCATTGTTGTTGTTGGTAATGGTGGTGGTGGCCGCATGGCCATGGTATTCCACCTCCATTGATGTTGGAGCCTTCACTGCAAATGACTCTCTTCTCCTCTCCCATACACACGTCACACCTCTGATGTGTCGAGTTTAACCCATACAAAACTTACAGCAAGGTTCCATGGCGCAGCTTATCTAATTTTACTTATTTACCACTATTTTTTTAAGAATTTCCTTGAGTTGGTAATTTAATAATTTTTTATTAGTCTGTTTATGAAGCATGTAAGTTAAAAAACTATTTTTAGAATTTCCTTAAGTTGGTAATTTTATAATTTTTTATTTGTCTGTTTATGAAGCATATAGGTTAAAAAAGAGAAAGGAATATATAAAATCATGATATATGTTTTATTAAGTTTAATTTCATGTAAATTATTATTGTACTAATTAAAATTTGTGTATCAGATCATATGTGCTAAATTCATTAAGCAACACATGGGACTACTTGTGTTCTTAAAAATTAAGCAATTAACTTGTTTAAGGAGTTGCACTCGACTATTTTGTTATTTCATACTATTTATTTCGTGGCGTAATTTAGTAAATTTTCTATGTAGATCTAGATTGGGAGTTTTATCAAATCATCAATACTAGCACACAAATACACAACTTTACACACAAAATGTTCACAACTCAAACTTTTGTTTTAATAAAATGATATTGTTAGGATTAAGGCATCATCTACCTTATAAATCATGTGACATGATTCTAGCATCTTTGGATGGTATTCCTAGGCACTTAGAGTGTAATAAGAAAATATTTTGTAATTTGTATTTTCACTATTATTGAAATGCATTCATACGAGGTGATGGGTTCCACTAGCAATGGTAAAGGTGGGTCAGGAACACAATTATTTGCTATTATTTTTCTCACGTGTGGATGCCTACAATGAGATAATTAATTACATGTGAAGTGGACAAATAAGTGATCTTTGGGCTTCTCCAAGTGAGTGCTTGGAAGAGGCAACACGTGTCTCTTGGTATACTATCATTTATCGCATTTAATGTAATGTTTATTTTTCATGTTGGGCACCCAAGTTGGAGGGAAAATATTAGAGCCAATACTAGTGTTCTTTGGACTTTTGTAGAGGTTATCCAAGGGTTGCGGATGTTTCAAATGAAGAGCCTTCTTTGGACACCTTGTTTGGTGGTTTTGGAGCAATTGTCATTCTATATAAACAACACTTTAGATGTAGAAAGTAAAGAGGAACAATTGAGTGTAGAGTTACTCTACAAGAATAAAGAAAGATGGGAGACATAAGAAAGTTGCTCATAATAGGTATATAGGTGGTACCATGTTGGAGGCAAAGAGGAGAATGGAATTATGTGATATGTTGTAATCTTGTTTCAAAGATAATGGATATTTGGTCTCTCTTCTTGATGGAGCTTTTTTCCTACAAGGGTTTCTCCACGTAAATCCTATATTATGTGACATTCTTATGTTGTTGATGATGTGTGTCATTGTTGTTATCTTATTATGATGCAATGTTTATTGTTTTTATAAGTTCACATACGTTAATGTTAATAAACATGTTATGTAGGCTGGTATTTAGCATCATAAAGAAGAAGGACCTAAGCATGGAATTTCCTAATTAAGGAAAATTAATTTAAGGATTGCATATAAGTTTCAGCTTTTCATGTTGTATTTGTTCAAGCCTTGTATCTCATCCTTTGATTGGTTATTTGGATACAGATTGAATTTTGCAACCTTTGGCATTTGAACCTATACATTTCTCAACAGATACTATCGCTACAATCAAAGGAAATATAGACAATTACATACAATATACCCAAACCAAAAAATCAAAATTTTCACCATTAACACTTGTTGGGCGAATTTGTTTGTTATCACACTTGAAACTTTGTCACACCACAATGATTTTTCTTTAATTTTTTCATCCTTAGAGCCAATTTTATCTGTGTTGCTAACTAGTTGTATTACTTAAAAAATAATATATAATGTCTACAAGCCAAAAATCTATACATGGCCAAAGGATTGGCCAACTCTAGAATATCAACAACCTACACTTACAACGAATTACAACCAACTATATTTTGACTACCATACTAGTGTAAATTAATGTAGTCTACTCCTCAATATGAACTTCGACTATCATATATCATCACTCTAATTTCTCCTCATTGCCCTTAGCAATCTATTATTTCAAGCTTAAAATAGTTACAAATCAATACTATTAATGTTCCATGGACATCTAGGACATGCGGGTCAAGAAGCCCCTCTATAGCCACCACAAAATAGATTCTAATAGTATGAAGTCCTTGTCAAAGCTAGGATACACCTTCGTTATGCCACAATGTGATCATTTGCTAGATGGATGAAGGTAGATATGACAGAGTTGACACAAAAATAGAACACCAAATTACTATACAGACCACATGGGAAAATTTAATAGTCACTAGTTGTTCTTGATGCCCTGCAAAGTGGCGCAAGGTTAGCAAATGATAAACAACACCAAAGACACGAAACCGTTAGTGTTAGTCAATCAAAAACTAATCTAAAAGGCATACCAAGAGAGACACTAAAAGCATGCTAATGTATTTAACAAACGAAACAAATATTATGAAGCATCTCCAACTGCCTCCTAGCATGGCCTTAGCTCCTTCTCCCTTGTTCCTCTCCTCTCCAAGTTCCAAAATAGTGTAGCTCTCAGCAGCTTTTTGCACTATGGATGCTTATGGAGGATTGAGATTGTAGTATTGAGCTCTAAATGTGAAATAAAAAGCTAATGCTATGCTATTGATGCTAAAATGATATATTTTAACCAAAATGATAAGATATTAGTTGATTATGCTAAAATGATCTCTAAAAATGACTATAACTTAAATGCATGCAAGTTTTCAGTATCTGGATTATGAAGAAATGGGCTCTATTTATAGGAAAAATGGAGCAATGGATGGTTGAGATTGAGCAATCTCAACAAGGGTCAGGATTGAATGATTTCAAATCCATGTGAGGGCTTTCAACCCAATCCTAGGATGACAAGTGTTAATGTGAGTTAGGTTGAGAGGAGAGGGAATAAGCATTAAATGCCTGACATGACTTTGGGATTTAGAGTCAAGGTTGATTGAATGAATAAACTCTTTACTCAAAAAATAAAGCTTTTATCCAATGGATAAACTTTTGTACAAATGAGAAATGGATGAATATGGTCAAAACAATAAATATTTGGGGAGACAAGTTTGAAATAACCATAAATGGTTATGTAAGAGCCATAAATGGTCATGTAAGAGCCATAAATGGTCATGTAAGAGCCATTAGTGGTCTTGGAAGACTTTTGGGGGTTAATTTGTTGAACACACAAAGCATTAAATGTTTTTCAAAGACTTTGGAGTCTTTGAGAAGTGACTTCATTTTGCTTAGGAATGTGACAATAATTAGGGGATGGATTAGGCTAATTAGGAAGGGGTTACAAGAATCTAGAAGGGGATTAGATTTTGCAAGTCAATAAATGTGTGCAAGTTGCATTTGTAGGAAAATGCAAGTGGGGGGGGGATAATGATTTTAAATAAATGTTTTATTTAATTTATTTAAAAGAGGAAAAAGGGGATTTAATTAAATAAATAGATTTTATTTATTTAATTGATTTGAATTTGATTTAATGAATTAATTAAAATAAATTGAATAATTTATTTAATTAATAGAAGAACGTTTGGGGATGAATTAATTAAATATTAATTTAATTAATTGATGGCTAGTGGATTTTTAATCAAATAAATAGTGAATATTTGTTTAATTAAGCTGGACAGATTTGTGTGACTACAGTTCTAAAATAACCCAAGCCATATTAAGGAAGCCACGATTCCTTACTTCACAAATAATTGTCATTGTTTCAATCATCATATTTAGAAAACATATCTCTTGTTGGATGCTTCGTTCTTGATGCTCTTGCATCAACTTCGATATTCCAAACTTTTTCTTTCAAAAACGAGATCCAATAGAAGTTGTTTGGGCTCCTCACTTATCTAACATCGAATAATGCATACCCATGCTCATTTCCTTTAATTATTTTGGATATTTGTATCCTAAATATGATATTGCACATTTTAGTTAAGTTTAATTATGTAATTTATTATTTAGGTATGATAAAATAATCAGTTGCACATTCATGGAATATTTTTTTTCCTTTTCCTCACATATTTAGAAAGTTGGATAAGCAATCTTATTTTTTGATGTCATGTCTTATCCTCATCTTCATCAAATTTAAAAAATATAATGTATGTATGTGTGTACGTACGTGTGTACATGTGCATGCATGTATGTGTATGTGCATGTGCATGTGTATATGTGTGTGTGTGTGTGTGCATGTGCATTTGCATGTCTATGTCTATGTCTATGTCTATGTCTATGTGCATGTGCAAGTGCATGTATATTGCATAACTTGAAATTTGGAGTGCTTAGTGATCAAAGGAACACCACCTAGTCCTCTAATCTATACAAAATCAAATTGTCCTATGAAGAAAATGAAATGGGAGTACATAAATGAAAATGAACATAAAATGAATCAACATAAAGCATAATGAAGCAAACACTCGCCTAATTTCTCCATGGTTTTTGAGTTTTTTTTTCAAATTGTGATAATAATGCCCTTGGAAATCTACAAGCACAACAATTAGATATAAAGAAATCTCAAAGTTGGTGATTAAAGAGAAAATTGAGGGAGAGGTCTGAATTTATAGATTTCAAAGAGGGAAGATCGACGATTGAGTTTGAATTCATCCCAGAATGGATAGACAGTTGAGATCATGTTGTATTACATTTTCCCAACATAGGGAGAAAGTGGGAAGATGTTGAAAGGAATAAGAGGACAAATGGCAAAGGCTATAACAAAGTGAAGAGGTGAGTGGGAAAATAAGAATTATATAATTAAAATTATTTAATTTTATTAGCAAGAGTAAATAAATATTTGATTTATTTACTTAGTTGAAAGAGAAAAGTGAACATCCTAATAAATTAAATTTATTAAACCATAGAAGAAATGTTAGGTGACTAAGTAATTATATAAATTATTTAGATGTGAAGGATATGAAAAATCTTGAGGAATTAATTAAATAACTAAAATTATTCAATTAATAAGAAAAATAATCAATTAATTAAATAATAAAAATTATTCAACTAATATTAGAGGAAGGGAAATAATTAGTAAGGCAAATAAATTATTTTAAATTATTTAATTAATCATGAAGAAAATGATGATGAAAGGGGGTGGATAGAAGAAAATTCAATTTATGATGCCTACATTTTGCCCCACTTTGAGACAATGCGATTTTTAGCGTTGTTTCAAAGAAGAAAAGAAAATTTCGAGGAATATGTCTCAATATACCCCAAAGAATCAAGATAAGGAGGTGGGATGCCCAGTCAAGAAATTAAGCAAAAAAATCATTTTAAAGGAGGTCAATTTCTCGACAAGATGATTAGGCTACAAAAAAATAGGCTTAGGCAAGAAGATGGAATGAAAAGTTAGTAAGAATGGAAGAAAGTTAGATTAGTTGGGCAAATGGATAGATCAAGGGGATAGGAAGAAAGGATTAGAAGAAAAGAGAGAATGAATATAATATAGGAAACATACAAATAGATATGGAAGATGAGGATTGTGAGATTTCTTTATAAAAGTTCTTATTATCATCCATCCTGAGACAGGAGTATCCTTGATCAAGGTGTTGAAGTTAAAGTGAACTCCAAAGAAATGTCCTCAAACTTGATAGTCCATCATACAATATATAAAAATGAAATTTCCAGGAAACTTAACTTCAACCAATGAAGTAAAATGAAATAAACAATATTATACCTTTCATGATTTACACCTCATTGTGTCCTAACTCCATTGTTCCTGGTTGCAGATGATTTGCTCTCAGACAAGCACTGGTAGCTTCCAAGATGTCATATGAAGAATGGACTAATAGTTAATTGATACTATGATATGCATATGCAAATGATATTAAGCTATGATAAGAATTCTAAAATTGCTAATTGCTTCAAACTCAAACTCATGGATGCAAGATAAAGACTCCTAGAATGACTATATGATTAGCTATTAGTCTATTAATTTCAAAATGGCTTAGGAGACCTCTTTTTATAGATTTTTTAGTGCATGAGCTTAGGCGGCAAAGATCAACGGTCATGATTGAATGTTGCAAATTGGATGGCTATGAGCAAGAAGTTGAAGGTTGAGAGAAAGGGGAAAGGAGAAGACAAGTGTCACTCATCTCACCTTGACTGAGTTGAAGATTTGAGAGGATATAGGATAGTTGGAGAAGATGTAGGAATGAGAGGACAAGTGGACTCAAGTCCTCCTAAGATATAGGGATGTTGGAGAGTATATAGAAGAAAGATAGGAAATATGTGTATGTACGCAATATTTCATTTATTTTGGAAGTTGGAGATAAGTGGCTAATAAATTATTTTATTTTATTTTATTTTGTTGAATTAATTTAGCCACTTGATGGATGAGTTGGCAAAGAAGAAGTGATGTGGAGATGGAAAGGTGAGTTGGAAAAGGGATTAAATAATTAAGAAATTATTTAATTAGTGAGACTATAGGATAGTAGATAGAGGAATAATTAAATATTAGATATTTAATTAATTGATTAGAAGAAAAGGATATAACGAAATAATTAATAAAATGTTTCAATTAAATTAATTAATAGAAGGACATGAAATGAATTAAATAAATTAATCTTTTTAAATTAACTATTTAATAGAAGAATAATTATTAAATAAATATAAAATATTTATTTAATTGCTCATAAGCAGTTTTATTGGTATACATTTTGCGCCTCTTTGAAATGATGTTGAGACAACATTGTTTCAAAGATTAAATCAAGTCTCGATAATGCGCCTGATGGAGATAAAAATCCTGATTGTGTGCCCCCTCAGGAGATTGATCGTGAAACTATTAAAAAAAATTGGATGAGCGATTAATCTCATGATAATTGATTGAATTTCTACAACTTTGGTTGATGAAAATGTCCGCTCTTTGATTACTTTGATATTTTGCTTGATTTGATGATTGATAGATTTTGATTGACTTCATGATTGATGAGGGTCAATGATATAAACTCGAAGCTTTGATGATCTGATAGGATAGAGTTTGATTGACTTCATAATTGATGAACATCAATGATGTAAACTCAATATTGGATAGACTAGATGCGTAACCTCATGATGAATGAGCGTCACTAATATGTGGTCAAAGATATTGAATGAGCGTATAGGATAGCTGATTGATTGATCAAAGCGATTGATTGGATCAAGAACTTACATTTTGTTGATATCATGTTGCAAGAAGATCTAGATGTATTGATTCATCCAGGGGGGAGCAGGAGGATCAGCGAGGCCTACAACATCTGAAAAGAGTGGTGCTCTTCGTCCTAGTTGACATATTGTTATGAGACATTGATTTTAATCATGGGACATTGTATTTTATTGATTATTTCTTTGATATCATTGTTTACTTGCATTGTTTATTATTTTATGATGATATGTAGACATGGACCCTATATGATGCTAATGATTCATGATTTATTATGCATGTCACTCTATATGATGATGATCTATATGCATTAATTACATAGACCATATATATATTCAGCGATGGATGATGTTATGATGATCTTTTCTTTTCTTTATTTTCATGATGATGATGTTCTATATGATGCAATGATGACGAAATGAAAATGCATTTTATTTTTTATTTTGATGATCATGGATACAAATGAAATTAATTCTATAATGCTTTGTATTTCTTACATGGATTTTTATATAGAAATTTTATACAAGCAACTTGATATAATGAATCAAGTTGACCTGAGTATTTATTACAGAACAGACAAGGATTATCCCCTTTCATGTATGACTCAGAACGTCGTCCTTGATATTTTGCCGATCATATCCTTAGACAAGTACATACCTTAATAAGAGATAAACCACAGATAGGAAACAAAGAAAATAATCATGCCCCATCATAGCTTCTCTAGTCATGGATATCCTTGAGTCGCATAGAGTACATGATTAGCAAAAAAATAAAGATATAAACACTAAATCTTGTATGTCATTCACATGTTCTCGTGGTCATTAACTGATATAATCAACTTGATCAATAATCCTTGATAATCTTTTATTACTTGTTGGTTGAAACTTTGTTTTCTGAGTTTCATGATTCAGTTGTTACAAAATGTCTTGATCTTTGTTGCTTTGTTGCTCGTTATCTGTTTCAAAACCCTAGGTGTTTTATTTTTTTCCTAAGTTTTTCGAATGTATTGGATTTTCAAAGATTTAACAGATCAACTTAGCAAAAGGAATTAGGATTTTGCCCCCAGCATAAAGACACTTTATTACAGATGTACAAAAGGATGATCCAAAATCCATGGTAGGACACGATGCAGATATGATCGATAAAATCCAAGACAGTGACTATACTAAGTATGTCAAAGATTGATAATTGTTGGTAAGTTGTATATTTCCTGCTAAATGGTTCAGAGCAATGGATACGAAAGATAAATGGATAAGCTAAGATAGATGGAATCAATAAATGTGATAGGATGGATAGATGGGATAGGTGTCCGAAGCGATCTCATAGATGGAAGAACTCACTTCTAAATAGCGCCTATTTACCAGGTTTTCACTATCTAAATTTATTGCATTTTTTCCATATTTTATTTTTTTTCTTCTATTTTCGTTGTTTTATGCTTTTTAGGGATTTTTTGTTTTTCCTTATTTTTATTGATTTCTTTAGGACTTTATCTGCTTTTTACTGATTTCTTCAAGGCTTTCTATGCTTTTTACTTATTTCTTTAGGACTTTATAGCTCAAGCATAGAACTTCTTGAGATGGATGGAATTGATGGGTTCATCAAACTAATCACCTTCAAGAAGACAACTTGTATGCTCTTGATCCATATGTTGCTACTATAACAAAAGGACCTAACCAATTTGGTTCAAATTTTCCCTTTTTTCTCGATCTTGTTGATTTCTCGGATTCTCCCTTAGAACTATATCTCCAATCTGAAAAATGTGTGGCTTAACTCTATGATTATAACTTCTCTCCATTCTCTATTGATATTCCTTCAAATGATCTGTTGCATTTTGGTGACGTTCCTGAATCAGCTCAAGTTCTTGAAGTCTAGAGACTCATTGTTCTTCTTCTGGTATAAGACCTTTCAAGGACACTCGCAGAGAAGGTATCTCTACTTCTACTGGTAATATGGCTTCTGATCCATAGACCAAGCAATATGGAGTTTCCCTCGTTGGTGTGCGAATGCTGGTTCGATATGCCCAAAGAGCAGGATTTAGCTGAATGTGCCAATCTTACCAGCTTCATTGACTATTTTCTTTAGGATTTTCAAGATTGTTTTATTTGATGCCTCAGCTTGACCATTTCCTTGTGGATAATATGGTGTAGAAAACCTATGTTGGATATGGAATCGCTCACATAGTTCCTTCACATCTTGATTCTTAAATGGTTGTCCATTATCAGTGATAATGGTCATAGGGACTCCATAGCGACAAATTATATAATTCAAGATAAATGAAGATCTTTGTTTTCCTGTCACTTTCGTCAAAGGTACTACTTCAATCCATTTAGTGAAATACTTAGTAGCAATCAAAATGACATGTGTCCATTAGAGGATGAACGGTTTATCTTACCTACCAAATCAAGACCCCATTGGGAGAATGGCCATGAACCTGCCATAGGATACAATTCTTGTGCTAGTGCATGGATGAGATTCTCAAGGATCTGACATTGTTTGCATTTCTTGGCATATATAAGTGAATCTCTCTCTATAGTAAGCCAATAGTAACCCAAACGAATAATTTTCTTAGCCAGCATTAATCCACTTGATTGCGTGCCACAAATACCTGTTTGAACTTCATTAAGAACTTTCTCAGATTCTTGTTGTTCAAGACATCTCAATAGAGTGTTATCTAGACCTCACCTATATAAGGTATCAACAATGATAGTATAGCGGGATGGTTGACGGATAACATTTCTTCTATGATTGTAGGATTGGCTAGGAGGAAGGATATTCTCTTTTAAGTATTGATAAGTTTGGTTGTATAAGGATTGATCGGTTCCAAATATATGAGAAATCATGTGGTTATTTTGGGATTCAATGGTAGGATTCAAGATATCTTCCACCAGGAATTCATAATGTTGTTGATTATCCTGATTTTGCAAAAGAGATGTTATTGTAGCCATTGCATCTGCTGCTTTATTCTCATTTCTTGAGATCTGAGTGAATGATATTTCTTCAATATGTTCTTTAAACTCTTCAACCAACTATTTGTAAGGCATGAGATTATCATCCTTAGTTTGATAATCATCATTTATTTGGTTGATTATAAGTTGTGAATCACCATAAACATGTAATTCCTTAATGTTTCATTCAATAGCCATATTGAGCCCAATAGTCAATGCTTCATATTCTGCAGTATTGTTTGTGCATGGAAAATGCAGTCTATATGATTTTGGAAATGTGTGTCCCTGAGGCATGATGAACAAAATTCCAGCGCCTGATCCATATTGTGTATAGGAACCATCAAAGTACAACTCCCAAAATTTTGTGCTTATTGTCAGAATGTTTGCATTAGGAAATTCAATGTGGAGTGGTGTGTCATCTTGTAAGGGTGCTTCAACCAATTGATCAGCAATGACCTGTCCTTTGATAGCTTTTCGATCAACATATTCTATATCAAACTCACTTAATACCATAACCCATTTTGCCAGTTTGCCTGTCAAAGTTGACTTGCTCAGCAAATACTTTAGTGGATCTATTTTTGCTATCAGTTTCACAGAATGAGTCAGCATAAATGTCACAATTTTTGAGTTATGAATACAACTGCTAGGCATGTCTTCTCAATTGATGTATAGTTCAATTCATAGCCTACAAGTGTTTTATTGATGTAATACATTGCTCTTTCTTTCCCTTCTTCATCATATTGTACTAAAAGAGCTCCTAGTGATACATTTGTTGCTGAGATATATAGAAACAATGGTCTCTATTTGATTGGTGATACAAGTACTAAAGGATTCATCAGATATTCTTTGATTTGCATAAAAGCCTCTTCACACTTCTGATCCATTTGAATGCAACATTCTTATGTAAAAGATGAGTGAATGGATGACATCTATATGCTAATTGAGAGAGTCTGATTGATTGCAATCTCCCTTGTAGAGAATGCAATTGACTTATGTTCCTAGGTGACTCCATTTCCATGATGCCTTTGACCTTTTCTGGATCTACTTCAATTCCACAAGTTGATATAATGTACCCAAGAAGTTTTTCAGAGGTTACTCCAAATCCAAATTTATTTGGATTCAATCTTAACTGATATTGTTCAAGCCTATCAAATATCTTTCCCAATATGTTCAAATGTTATTTCCTTGTATGAGATTTTGCAAGTATATCATCTACATAATCTTCCATAAATGTATGCATCATATCATGGAAAATTGTTGTCATGGCTCTCTGATAAGTTGCTCCTGCATTCTTAAGCCCAAATGGCATAACATTCCAATAGTAAGTACCCCATGTATAGGTGAATGTTGTATTTTCTTGATCTTCAAGGGTGATTCTTATTTGATTGTACCTCGATAATCCATTCATTAATGAAAACATCTCATGTCCTGCTGATAAATCTACAATTATATCAATGTTGGGTAGTGGGAAATCATCTTTGGGACATGCCTTGTTCAAATCTTTGAAATCGGTGCAAACTATTATGCTTTTATATGGCTTTGACACTGGCGCAATGCTTGAAACCCATTTTGGATAGGCAACAGGTCTTGTGAAACTCACATCCAATAGTTTCTTTAACTCTACTTTTACAAGGGGAGCAATGTGTGGATGCATCTTCCTTAGTTTTTGCTTATCTGGTTTTACTTTTGGATCCGTATTGAGATGATGCATGATAAGATCTGGATCAAGTCCTGACATGTCTGCATAAGACCAAGAAAAATTTATCTATCTTTATTTGAAGAATCCTATGTATTCTTTCCTCTCTTCATCTGATAATGATGCAGCGGGATGAAGGACCTTGGGATCCATTGTTGTGCCAATGTTTATTGCTTATGTTGGCTCTATTAAAATAGAAGATCTCTCCTAAAAATATGCATGGAGGATGTCAAGTTTTCCATCTTCTAGCACCTCAAAGAGGTTTTCACTGTCAGATACGTCCTTTATTTTTCCTCTTGATTGATCTAGTGTTGCCATGAAATGGTTTTCAGCACTAGGTCTTTTTCCTTGTTTTATTTCAATTTTGCGACTAGAAAGTTTGGCATTCTCCTGATTGCAAGAAGCGTTACTCAATTCCGTAGTGGAAGATATCTTAGGTGTTATGGGTTCGACAATATTAAGATATACAACTAAATCATGATCATTGGAAAAGACATCCAATTCAAGGTTTTCTAGGTTATCCCAATAAATTAATTCTGGATGAAGCAGGGGTAAATCATAGTCATCGTCATTATTAGGTGTTTCAAGGTTCATGACGTAATAGTCATAATTTGGTGTAGAGTAGGTAATGTCATAGATAGAACTCTCTCAAGGATAGTCTCTCCCAAGTGCTCTCTAATCAGCTCTAACAAAATTAGGATTGGAATTTTGTGATTCACAATCAAGTGACTCTTCATTTGACATGTGTCCCTCAAACGAATGGATTATATCAACACATACATCTTTGATACTGCAAGTTCCTTCTTGATTAATTTCAATAGATTCATTTGTATCTTGATGTTGACATACTTGTGCACATGACATAGAGGAATATTTTTCTATCTTATGTCTTCTCTCTAACTGAGCTTCTTCTAGACTAATAGTCAATCCTACTTGACTATCTATTAGTTCTTCCATGGTTCTTCCATACCTTGGTATTTCTTGCTCAACATTAGATAGACATCTGATATTTTGTTGATCTTCTGATATTTGATCAATAATTGTTTGTGTTTCTTGTGGTGTTACTTCTTGTTCTTTTTCATCCTTTTCTTTTGTTGTTTTGCATATGCCTCTTTCCTCTGAAATCTGATTTCTTCTCGTCTTCTTTCTAATTATACTTTCTAATTCTATTCTTTGTTTTGTGAAAGATGAGTCTTCATTTGTAATAGTTGCTTGTTCTTCGTCCTTTTCTTCATTTGATACACCAAATGATAGATTTGGACCCCATTCATATTCATTTGAATCTGTCTCTGAACCATTGTTTATAATTACACCACTATATCTAACAGGAATATTATATGGTGAGAAAAGTTCTCTGATTTTGGTCATCTATTCTTTCACTACTTCTGAATATCTTGATCAGATTCAACACTTGTTCGTATTCCTTGAACTTGTTTGCAAGATTCTTCTTCTCTTTTGATTGCAAGTTCTACCTATCGTTTCTCATATTCTTCTTGTTTTTATTTGTTGGCTACTATTTCTGTTGCTTGGTGTAGGTTTTGTTGCCATGGTTCTTCTTTAGGGACTGCTTTCTTTCTCCACCTCAGATGTTGATAATTGTGTTGATTTTGCTTTGACTTAGGATATCCAAGTCCTGATTTATCTTCTTTAGATTGTGTGTGAGGATAAGTAGGTTCTGAAATACCTTCTCGTCGCTTACCAACTGGTCATTTTCCTTCATATCCCATTTTTTGCATTCAGTTGTTGCTATAGTTTCATTTTCATCTTTGTACAACCAACTAAGAATGTCTTTGTCTTCGGTTTCTTCTGCAAGTGTTCCAGCTCTAACAAATGCTCCATCAAACATTTCTACTGATTTTTGTGAGATCCGTGGTTGAACATTTGTAGGCTTTCCATATGATTTAGGTGAAAGTGGCAAGCTATGTAAAGAATATTTTCCCATTCCTTCATCATTTAGTTTGAGCTTTTTCTCAGAGGTTTCCCATAATTTTTCTTGAATTTCTTTGGTGGGATAGACTGATTCTCTGTTATGTGGAATTCTTGTATCTTGTGTTGGTTTCAGATTATTGCAATATTGACTGGAGTCTACAACTATAGTGACTTCTTGTCCCTCATGAGGAAACTTTACACACTGGTGATATGTAGAAGGAACTGCTTGCATGTTGTGAATCCATGGTCTTCCCAGAAGAATGTTATAAGACAAATTCAAGTCTAAAAACTGGCATAATGTATTCCTTTCCACAAGTCCTATTTTGATTGGTAACACCATAGTTCCTTTAGAAGAATGCTTTTCTTCATCATAAGCCTTAATAGTTATTTTCTTCTTTGGATCTACTGCATTTTCTGAATATCCCAAAGCCTTTATTAAAATTAATGCACAAATGTTTAAGCCAGCGCCACCATCTATGAGTACAGGTTTGACACGAATTTTATGAATGGTGACTTCAACATGTAAGGGAGCATTGTGAGGATGTTGCAAGGATGCGTCATCATTTTCAAGAAATGATAAGAAATGAGGGGCTATAAGGTGTCCCGTCATGTTTTGAAACTGATCCACATCCAGGTCTTTTGAAACTGTTGTTTTCATTAGATCTTTTTCCAAAATTTCCTTATGTATAGGTGAAACTTTTAGGAGCTCTAAAATTGATATTTGAGCGAGTATCATATGCAATTGTTTCACTAAGTTGTATTGTCATGAGGTGGATGTTGATTCATTTGTTATACCCAGAAATGTAACCTTCACTTTGCTTCTCATAATGACATTGATTGGTTCTGAAGGTGTGTTATCTTTAACGATGATGACATTTACCGCATCATCATACGTATAAGTGTAATTCACTTTTAGTTTTGCCTTTTTCATCTTTTGATTTAGATTGTTCACCTTTTTCATAGTTTGGAAGTGGAGTTTTGAAGCTTAGATGTGATTCATTCGTCTTATGACTATCCACTGTGATAGTTCCATTATAAATTAAGTCTTGAATAAGGTGCTTCAATCTTTGACAATCATTAGTTTAGTGTTTTTTGTTTCGGTGGTAATTGTAAAAATAATTATCATTCGACCAATTAGGTTTGACTTGAGGTTCATAATTTCTTTCTTCTAGTAAAGTAATCAATTTATTTGCAAGAAGAGTTTTCAAAGCTAATTCCAACGGTTCTCCAATATTTGTGAATTTTCTACGAGGATTGGAGAAGAAAGACTTGGATTTATTATTCTCTTGATTGTTATTTATTGGTATTTGACTTGATAGGTTCAAGTTTGGTTGTTGTTTAGTAGCATTACTGTCATCATTTCCTCCATTGGTAACATTCCTATTCTTTGACTAGAATTTAGGTTTGTCATTATTGTTGTTGTTGTTGTTGTTGTTATGATTGTTATTGTAGAAATTGTTGTAAATCTTTAACTCTCCTTTCTTTACCATTGGATCTTCTATTTTTAGGCCATTTTCAATCATCTTAGAAAAAGGAGGACATTGCATTTTAAGACAGTAAGTCATTTCACTGATAAGTTTGTCAATGAATATGTCTATTTTCTCTTGATTAGGTACATCTCTTGGATATCTATTGAACATTTGTTTCCGTCACTGTAAAAAGACCATGAAAGATTCACCATTATTTTCCTTGACATTACATAAATCTAGCATTGTTATCTCATTTCTTACATTGTAGGAGTATTGTGAGATAAATATGTTCACAAGTTCTTCAAAAGATTTAATTCTAGATGGTTGTCTAGAGAACCATTTCATTGATTGTCCATTTAAACTCCTAGGGAATAGACACATCAGGTAAGTTTCATCGTGTGTAAATTCCATACTCATAGTGCAAAATTCCCTAATGTGATCTTGAGGATCAAATTTCCCATCGTATTTATCATATTTAGGGGATTCACAATGTTGTGGGAATGGTATCATGTTTAAACTTTTGTCAAAAGGATATGGAAAAATGTCTTCCAATGAATATTTCTTGTAACTCGTTGCATTCTTCATATCATGTATTTGTTGTTGTAAGGTTTGCATTTGTTGAGCGAGAGTTAACAAAGGATTATCCATATGGGTTTTCCTTGTATCCTCATAAGTTCTCCTATCACCACACTCTCTTCTTGTATCATCATGGTCTTTTCTTGTTTTATCTCCTCTTGTTTCCTTGTGATTTACTCTATTTACATCCACATTATTTGGATCATCTGTGTTTTGATTGTTACTTGTCTCTGCATTTTGTTTCAAACTTTCTACATTAAAATCTTGTGGCAATTTAGCTCCTGATTTTGCCAACATTAGAACGTATTTTTCCTTCTGTTTCTCCAATAACTTTTCCATTAGTTTGTCAAATTTAAAATCTTGTTCAAGGTCTCTAATGGTGTTATTGACTGCTTCTTTAGTAACATCTGTGTATCCAAAAGTTTGAAACATTGAATTATCTTCTTCTATTTGTTTCTGTTGTTTTTTGAATTGCTCGTATTGAGCTCTAGTCCAAACGAGCATGTGATTGATTCAAAAACTTCTTAAGTTTTTGGCCTTCTAAATACAACTCAATAAGTGATTATTCGTTTAGGAAGATAAGGTTTGTTGATTTTTCCACGGTTATTGGTGCATTGTGATAAAGTGTCTCTTTGTTGAAAAGAACGTCCTTACAAAATTTCTTCGTCAAATTATGTCCCATAACCAGGTAAATAGTGATAGAAATGGTGTAGGAATCTCCTATGTTTTAACAAGATCTTGCGATTGATATACAAGAATCTTATCCTCTTCTAAGTAGCCTTATCACTGGGTTTTCTTTTTTTTTTAAGGTGATATTTAAAAGTCATATAAGCATATGATGGTTTACAAGTTTGCTTGATTCCAATGTGAGTGAAATTCTGATTTTGATGTAACCTAGGTTCAAAATAGGAACGATATATCCAAGATAATGAACAAAGGTTGATATGATCAAGTTTCGTGATAGAGGATTTGATGATCCTGATGAGAAATTGATATATCGTTGATATGTTTATTTTTTATTTATTTATATTTTGCACTTGAGATGGTTGAATCACTAACTTCTTGTGATTTGTATGCTTATGAAGCCTTTGGAAGTAGTCTATTTGATTGATAAACCTGATTATCGGACTAGTTTGAAGGTTTGTGACAGTTTAAAGACAACTCTATTTGAAAAGGGTATCTAAAACTAATTGTGAATGAAAACTCCCCATAGAAAACTTCATATCTCTACTAAGAACCGTATGTGTGTGAGCCGCTTCAGAGGTCCGAGCTCCTACACCAACAATTAGAAGGATTTTGGCAACTAGTACAAGTGGTTTTTAGTAAAGGTTTTCGGTCATGTGGCCATACATGCGGCACTCTACACTCTGTAAATAGAGAAGGTTCCCAACCTATAGAGGTTACGCTCCACAGGGTTTATGGGGAACATAGTGTCGGTATGAACTAATTAGCACGTGTTGTTTTTGACTTTCGTCACAAACACAATTTATTTAGAGTGGATTAGAAGCACTCGATATTAGCCTGTTTCCACTTGGGTCGTTCCCCTCTCATTGGCCCCCTCAAGGTAGCTCGAAAAGGTAGGCCCTCTATGATGAATACTAAGAGGGGGGGGTGAATTAGTATGCCAAAAATTACTGTACTTAAGCCCTTTACTAGACTACCAGTAAACTAGTAAAATAGTTTAGCAGACAAACCGGTTAGCACACATACAAACCAAATAGAAAATAATGCATTCACCCATAGAAGCATGAACACCATAACACAAGAGATTTTGATGTGGAAACCCAAATGGGAAAAACCACAGTGAGATGAAACTCACAAGTAACTATCTGCAGAATAGGAACCAAACCGGTTAAGGTCATACAATGTTCTTTACCAAAGCAGATCCTGTTAGGAATCTCAATCTCTGTTAGGAGATAAGTTTGATTAAAGACTACCTTGCTAGAGGATTTTAGATCCACAGATGTAAACCACCTTGTTAGAGGATTTACAAAAGGCTTTCGGGCCTACCCGGTTAAGGGCTTCAGACTTGTCGAAGATGTGAGTAATCAACAAGTAAGTGATCTAGCAAATAGCACAGATTGCTTGGTTAGATCCTTGATAGCTCGTTCCTAATGCATTGCAGCATTACTTCAGTCTTCAACACATTCACACTCTGCCTCTTCTCACAGACCTAAACTTCTCTTCTGTATATACCCTTACAAAAACTCTTCAACCACCTTAAACCCTAGCAACCACCTAAAACCCTAGACATGATGTCCTTATAAAGGAATCTAATTTCATGTCGGTCCAATAGGATTACAATACAATTTCCTAGGTTCAATGCATCTAGACATATTTGGTAACACAACACAAAAAGCACTGCCAAAGTGTCGACACCACCAAACAATCGGTGGATGGTAACTCATCACAAAATGTCGGTTGGTAACTCATCACAGAGTATTACCGGTTCATACAGAATACCAGTTTAAGCAAAATACCGGTTGTCAGTTTGACAAAATGAAGACTGGGAAATATGAGTTGTGCCGCTTCGTTCCTTCGTACCGCTTGAGATCCTCGAACCGCTTGGGGCCTTCATACCACTTTAGATCGGCAAACACTTTCTGCAAAACACCGATAGTCTAAAGACTATAATACATCATACCGGTTGGAACAAATACCGGTTGAGCTTTAACTCATATATACAAAAAGTGATCTCAAATCAAGTGTGTGTCCATCAATGACAATCACAACATCAGTCATAAAAAATGCCAACAATCTCCCCCTTTGGCATTGATGGCAACAATTAGAAAATTTTTGACATCTAAGTGTTTTAAAACAAAACAATGCCATAATCAAAATTACTCCCCCTAAGCATATACACTATCCCTTTTGCAGAAAATACAATGTATACCACTCCTTAACAGAAATAACATGAAAGTATACATCAAAACATTCAAAATTTATACTTTTCCCCCTTTTCCAACAATGACAAAAGTATTGCAGACTAACCCCTGTTTCATTAAAATTAAAATAACAAGTGTTTATGACAGTAAAGAGTAAAATTTGTCAAAAACTGATTTAAAGTCCTGCGAAAATTCCTTCATGGATAAGGACCATGAGTCAAGTAGGGAGGTAGCCACCTCTTTCTCTGTCTGCATCTGGGAGACTTGTTCTTCCATGGCATCTATCATGCTCATCTCTTGAGTGACCATTAGGGCATCAAGATTTAGGTAGCATTTTTGGAGAATTTGTAGCCTTGGCAGTAGGACCAGTTGAAGTTCCTACAAATTTCATGTCCGATTGCTTATCTTTGTCCCTAGTCTTGCAGACTACAGTTGAAGCCGGTGAACAGTTTGTCCATATGTGGAAAAGCAATCATATGGCATCTTGAAGGTGCTAATAAATGACTGCATATCAGATTGCAATTTGTTCTTCTCAGTGAGCACATCATCACAAAATAAATGAGGTTGGCAAATCTTGCTGAGTAGAAGATTGCCCTCATTCATTGCATCTCTAATGGCCTTTTGTGCCTTCTGGAGATCAGATTAGAGCTCTGTTAGCTTTTTCACCAAGGCAGTGTCCAGAGCCTTTTGATGTTCCTTCTTGGCATTTGCTTCTGCAACCTCTTCCAGGCTTTGTACCCGGTCTTCTAAAATTGTGCAAAGGAGCTTCAATTGTGCAAGTGAGGAATCGGTATTGGGAAGGTTTGTAACGGGTATCAAACTGGTAAGTCTTTCCACCGCAGTTTGGATAACATCCTCCTCCTTTTTCCTCCTTAGAGCATTCATTCGCTCTTGAGCAAGCTTAATGCTTTGCAACAACTCTGATTCATTTGCAGATTGGAGATCAATAAGACTGGTGATGCCAGCCGGTTTAGCCTGACTACTGGTTGCCATTGGAGTCTCCACCTGTGTGCTCTTTTTTGCTGCTTCCTTGTCCTTGGCTTTTTGCCGATCTTCTTGAGCCTTCCTCTACTCCTCTTCTTCTTTCTTTCTTTTCTCTTCTTCTTGTCTCTTCTCCTCATCTTTTCGCTTCTTCTCTTCTTCATCCTTCTTCTTCTCGTCTTCCTTCTTCCTCTTTTCCTCTTTCTGTTTCTTCTCTTCCTCTTTCCACTTCTCCTCTTCTTTCTTTTCCTCTTCCTTCTTCTTCCTCTCTTCCTCTTGTTTCTTATTTTCCTCTTCTTTTCTCTTCTTCTCCTCTTCTTTTCTTTTATCCTCTTCCTCTTTCTTCTTTTTCTCCTCTTCTTTTCTTTTATCCTCTTCCTCTTTCTTCTTTTTCTCCTCTTTTCTCTTATCCGCTTCCTCTTTCCTCTTTTCCTCTTCTTTTCTCTTATCCTCTTCATCTACCTGTTTCTTCTTTTCAGCTTCCTGTTGCTTCTTTTCTTCTTCTGCCTTCTTTTCTTGTCCTGTTCCTTCTGATGGTGTATCCTGAGTAACATTTTCACCATCTAAGGCATCAACATCAATGGGGTCCATTTGTTTTGTGACCGGTTCTTCTTCACTGTCATACACCTCATCCAGTTTGCCAGTTTTCGGTTCTCGCTCAGCTCTTATGTTGGCTTCAGCCACTTGATGCATCTTAAGAGCTTCTTGAGCATGAGTATGTGTATCTTTGATCACTTCATTAACCTTTCCTTCCAGTAACAAGTGTCTTCTTATTCTCATGAAGAAGAGGCCTTTGTATTTATTCATAGCTTTGAAAAGTTCTGAATTTGATACATCAGGAAAATGTTGAGCAAATATTTCCTCCCTCATTTTTTGTTCCTTTTCTATGGCAATGCGCCATTTATTGTCTAAAGAATTATACAAAGAATCTGGTGTCTCAGATCTAATTTCCGAAGGCGACCGGTCATTAGCACACAAATACTTAATGATTTCCTGTTCAACTGCTTCCTTTTCATCATCATTGAAATAAAAACAATCAATTAAATCATTCAGCACTTTTCTCCTAATATTCTTTATAGTTCTTTGATAATGTGTCAAAGGTTTATAAGAAGAAATGTCAATATTTACCGATGCAGATGATGTCGATTCATTCTTTGTTTGCCTAGTCTTCTTCTTAGGCAGTTCTTCTGACACAGTTTCTTCTGAGTCAGGTGTATTGCTTTTTATCTTCCGCTTCCTCTCAAAGACTTTTGGAGGTGCGGCTTCCGGTTTCTTCTTAACTGGTGACCGCTTGGTCACTTTGGGACTGGCTGCAGTAATCAATGCCGATGCTGGAGGCACTGCCTTTCCTTTCTTTTCTGAGGGTTCTACAATAGGTGTAACCCTTTCCAAATAGGTGTCGGTTCTCTTTGCCTTAGGATCAAGGGGTGAGGTGATTAGGGTAGAAGCATACCTATCCAGCATATCATTCATTACCTCATAACCCATAGGCTCTACTTCTTCCTACCTAGGCTCAACGACCTCCATTAAGCATTCATCCACTTTGATGGTGAAGCAGATGTCTTCCTCATACTTTTTGACTAAATCACCGGATATCCTTATCCTTTGGCTCATCTTACATCTAAACTCATCAAAGTATTTGTTCAGTGCTTTCGGATAGCCAGTTCCAACCGCTTGTAGACTTTCCTTGATTTGTTTTGTTACCGGTTGGTCGGCAGACCATTGAATATCACCTACTCCTGGAACGTAACCTTGAAAGTAAAAGAACAACCCAACCAGTAGTTGTTCGAACTTGAATCTCAGTGCATTGTCCCATTTGATCGACTTAAGATTCAACATAAGTTGTATTTGCATACAAGTGCACAAATCGAACGATGCATCCTCCTTGATCATCCTGTAAGCGGCATTTACCGCTGCAGCAGAGACAGACTTAATTTTACTAGCAGAGAGCGTCCGGTAACCTATCACCATGCAGACATACTTGACTAGATTGTCCTTGATTGAGTTGATGGCCATGCCACATGAGTCGCTCACTAAATCAGTGAGCTTGGACATTTCAGTCTTGCTGACCTTCCTTAGGGCTGGCACTTCCCCTGTATTGCAAAAATCGGTGACAACATGAATCGCTTCTGGTGTGATATCATATGTTCGCTCTAGGTACATCTTGTCACCGTGTACCTTGCTTAGAATAATGCAAATGCGATCATCCAAAAATTCTTCAAGAAAGTAAACTACATTTTGGAGTTTCTTCTTCTCCAGAATGCTAAATTCTGGTTTAATCTTCTTATCCTTTCCGCAGAATAAGCTCAGCTGGGAATGGATCACAAGAGACCCCAGGTCTTCGATTTTGCAGTCTATGTAATTAGAAATCCCTTCTTCTACTATAATGCCATCCGGTACTTGAGACAAGGCATTATATTTCAACTTTCTCTTAATGAAGTCCATAGAATCAACAGTTGCACTAGAACTATCATGACATGCGGAAGCCATGATAAACGAAGAATTATGAAAAATACCTTCACAGATTGAAATTTAGGGCTTCGCAATTTGAACTTCGCTTGACACTCCTTTAGTTGCAGAGATACTGCTTTGCGTTCTACACTACTCCAACAGATGTTTGCTTCAGATTCTTCTTCGGGACTTTGATAAATTCTTTGATTCGCAGTGTAAATCGCTTTCCTTCACTTTGCACTTGAAAAACTTCTTTGCTCGAAAAATGATAAGTGAGAAATGATTTCAAAATTCCTTTTAAACAGGTTCTCCAACTACCATAATAAATGCTCCAATATTAAGGCGTAAACCCTAATTTTCCTTTTACTGTTTCTGATCTTCTGCTGACTGACAGGTATCTCACACCAGTTAAGGTCTTTTACCGGTGTAAATTGAAGGTTCAAAGTATTTTGTCGTTTGCTCCTTCTAAGATTTTATGATGCTTAGTTTGCCAGTTTTGTGGGTTCCACACTAGGTGCAGAAACTGGTTCTTCTTGCAACACTCCTAGTTTCTTTTTCCAGGTTTTGTTCATATCCGCTTAAACAGTGTCAATATCAATCTTTCCTTCTAGAGTGACCGGTATGTCATCCGATATATTCTTTCTTGTTCTGCAGAATCTGGCAATGTGACCTAGTTTGTTGCAATGATAACAGACCATTCTAGGTGCTCTCCAAGGTCCATTATTCATGTTACCATTCTTCCTCCTGCACATTGTAGCAGTGTGACCATGACAATGACAGATCAAACAGTTTGCTCTCCATCTAGTTGCCGCTTGATAGCCACCGCTTCCTGACTGATGATTAAAGGCATTAAACCGGTTGTGATTCTGGTTCACAAAAGGTTCCGGACCAACTCCTTGAGTCCTTTGAGGATATCTTCCAGTGTTGTTCATAACAGACCTGCATTCAGATGCTCTATGCCCCAATTTGTTGCATGCATAACAATTACCATTGAACTTGTACATTGTTTATAAAGTAAGGAAAATTATTGTAGGCTTTGATCCTACATACATTGGTAGTATGTCCTTCTTTAAGACAGTTAAAACAAACAGGTTTGAACTTTTGCTTACCTTTACCTTTGAATGTCGTTTGCTTCTTCGATGCTTTAGCACTTGCACCAAAGGTCTCACCTTGCTCATGACCGGAATAACCAAGTCCATCAGTATTCTTGACAAGTTTGGCAGATTCAAGCTTTTGCTCTAGCTTAACAGTACTCTTGTTGAACTTAGCAAGTATTTCCTTTGACTCGGAGAGTTCTTTGGAAATAATAGCATTTGTTTCCATCAAGTTTGCATTCTTGGAGATGGCCATGTTCAGTTCTCCTTGCATGTCTTCCTTTTCTACTTTGCTCGCATGGAGTTGAGCAGTTAGGGCACTGATCTCTTGCTTCAGCTTGGAGATTTCATGATCTTTGTCTTTTACCAGATCTTCAGCTTTCCTCCAGTTCTCAAGCTCTTGGCACATTAGAATAGTCAGTCCTTCCAACTCTTTTCTCAGGTTGGAATTGGATTCATTCAGCTTTTCTACTTCTTAAATCAGGGCTTCCATGTCCGCTTCATCAGAAGAACTATTTTTAGATAGCTCCATCAGTTTTTCAGCATGTTCTCTCCTTTTTGTCTGAGAGGCCTTATATTTGACCATAAGATCATCATAGGCTTGCTCAGACTGGGTGAGTCGATGAGTAAGTTCCCTCATAGTGTATTCCCCCATATCTCTTTCCAAGTGGTTAGACTTATAGAAAGGTTGGCTCTAATACCAATTGATGAATACTAAGAGGGGGGGGGGGTGAATTAGTATGCCAAAAAATGTTGTACTTAAACACTTTACCAGTAAACCAGTAAAACAGTTTAGCAGACAAACCGGTTAGCACACATGCAAACCAAATAGCAAATAATGCATTCACCCATAGATGAACGAACACCATAACACAAGAGATTTTGATGTGGAAACCCAAATGGGAAAACCCATGGTGATATGAAACTGACAAGTAACTATCTGTAGAATAGGAACTAGATCAGTTAAGGTCATACAATGTTCTTTACTAGAACAGATCCTGTTAGGAATCTCAATCTCTGTTAGGAGATAAGTCTGATTAAAGATTACCTTGCTAGAGGATTTTAGATCCACAGATGTGAACCACCTTGTTAGAGGATTTACAAAAGGCTTTTGGGCCTACCCGATTAAGGGCTTCAGACTTGTTGAAGATGTGAATAATCAACAAGTGAGTGATCTAGCAAATAGCACAGATTGCTTGGTTAGATCCTTGATAGCTCGTTCCTAATGCATTCCAGCATTACTTTAGTCTTCAACACATTCATACTCTGCCTCTTCTCGCAGACCTAAACTTCTCTTCTGTATATACCCTTACAAAAACTCTTCAACCACCTTAAACCCTAGCAACCACCTAAAACCCTAGACATGATGTCCTTATAAAGGAATCTGATTTCATGTCGGTCCAATAGGATTACAATACAATTTCCTAGGTTCAATGCATCTAGACATATTTGGTAACACGACACAAAAAGCATCGCCAAAGCGTCGGCACCGCCAAACAATCGGTGGATGCTAACTCATCACAAAATGTCAGTTGGTAACTCATCACAGAGTATTACTGGTTCATACAGAATACCGGTTTAAGCAAAATACCGGTTGTCGGTTTGACAAAACGAAGACTGGGAAATATGAGTTGTGTCGCTTCGTTCCTTCGTACCGCTTCAGATCGGTAAACACTTTCTGCAAAACACCGATAGTCTAAACACCGATAGTCTAAAGACTATAATACATCATACCGGTTGGAACAAATACCAGTTGAGTTTTAACTCATATATACAAAAATTGATCTCAAATCAAGTGTGTGTCCATCAATGACAATCACGACATCAGTCATCAAAAATGCCAACACTCTAAAGATTACACATAAAAGAAAGTATGTATGGTTTTCTAATCACCGTATGAGGGTGAGAGCATACTTGCCTACTACTTCAATAAGCACAGAAGACAAAAGTTTGTTTTAAGTCTTCTAATAATCTATGTGCAACTACTTTAAGGAAAACATTCAAATGCAAGTTGCATGCTGTTGATTTATCCTCCTAGTTAAGCTAGATGAGAAAGATGTGATGTTTTACTTTCCAAAATACTCCTATTTAACTAGATGTGAATAAATACATGAAATTGTCTTAAAAAATAACCTTGCACACACAATGTCAGTAGTTTACAAAATTTTAAGTCTTGGACATTCAGACCTGCAAAGATTGTTAGTTTTCAGTTTTTAAAAATCCAAAGTTTATGCACTGTTTGGAAAGAAGGACTAAAATAGCAAACGTGTTATCCTAGACAACAAAAGCACTAACATGTGCAACGAAAGTGCTATCCTATTGCGTAATTGTATGAATTCATGTTTAAAAGCGCTATTTTATTCAACACAAACGTTAATCTAAGCAACAAAAGTGCTAACCTATCTAACGAAAGCGTTATCAAATTTCACAAATGCATGAAACTGATTTACAAAAGCATTAAATTAGCTCTGCAAGAATAAGATAGGATATTAGAAAGATAAGTTTGAGGCCTGAGCCCCACGGTGGGCGCCAAAAATGTTGAGGTTAAAGTTGAACTCCAAAGAAATGTCCTGAAACTTGTTAGTCCATCATACAATATAAAAATGAAAGATACAGAAAACTTCACTTCAACCAATGAAGTAACATGAAGTAAATGAAACAAACAATATTATACCTTTCATGATTTACACCTCATTGTATCCTAACTCCACTGTTCCTGGTTGCAAATGATTTGCTCTCAGACAAGCACTGGTAGCTTCCAAGATGGCATATGAAGAATGGACTGATAGTTAACTGATACTATGATATGCATATGTAAATGATATTAAGCTAACATGATATTAAGTTATGATAAGAATTCTAATATTGCTAATTGCTTCAAACTCAAACTCACAGATGCAAGATAAAGACTCCTAGAATGACTATATGATTAGCTATTGGTCTATTAGTTTCAAACTGGTATAGGAGACCTCTTTTTATAGATTTTTTAGTGCATGAGCTTAGGTGGCAGAGATCAACGGTCATGATTGAATCATGCAAATTAGATGGCTATGAGCAAGAAGTTGAAGGTTAAGAGAAAGGGGGAAGGAGAAGACAAGTGTCACTCATCTCACCTTGACTGAGTTGAAGACTTGAGAGGATATAGGATAGTTAGAGAATATTTAGGAATGAGAGGACAAGTGGACTTAAGTCCTCCTAAGATATAGGGATGTTGGAGAGAATATAGAAGAAAGTTAGGAAATATGTGTACGTACACAATATTTCATTTATTTTGGAAGTTGGAGATAAGTCGCTAATAAGTTATTTTATTTTATTTTGTTGAATTAATTTAGCCATTAATTTAGCCACTTGATGGATGAGTTCGCAAAGAAGAAGATGTGGAGATGGAAAGGTGAGTTGGAAAAGGGATTAAATAATTAAGAAATTATTTAATTAATGAGAGTATATGATAGTAAATAGAGGAATAATTAAATATTAGATATTTAATTAATTGATTATAAGAAAAGGATATAACAAATTAATTAATAAAATGTTTCTATTAAATTAATTAATAGAAGGACATGAAATGAATTAAATAAATTAATCTTTTCAAATTAACTATTTATTAGAAGAATAATTATTATTATTTTTTATCGATAAAAGGCCGAGGCCAAAGGATTTTATTAATTTAAAAAATAGATAGATTTACATTTACACCTCCATTCGGTGTGGGCACCGGTAGGAAAGAATGGAGGGAGGGAAGAAAACCTCCGGTCTAGCCCAGATCCCTCAAGGATCAGAAAAAATTAAGAATGCGATACAAAATGGAGATACAAGATCACAAAGGGAACTTGTCCAAAATAATGAAGATTGTATGTAGAAATCCTTTGTGTAAAGTTGAGCAGTAGATTGCCCATCTCTTGGGGTGATGCTGCTATTTGTGGGCAATAGTTCTTGCTATTCCTGAAACACAGGGTTAAGCATGCTCTGCTCCTTATGCTGCACAAAATCTTGAGAAAATCTCTCACCAGAATGTTAGGAAAAGGGAAACTGAACAAGTCAACTTATATAATATCATACCTGCCTGGATGGTCACCCTATTAGGATACACAACTCAAAATATTAGTCTCAAAAAATCTCCAGAAACATAATGTGAAAGTGATTACCCATCGAAGAGCATAAACTCAATAAATATTAATGAGGCAAATTCCATAAATATTCCTACAAAGAGATCGCGGGGAGCTACGATCTTAAAGAATATGGTTCAAGAGCCTTCCATGCCCTAATTGAGTGTCATGGGAAAGCTTTAAGTGAGATAAAATTTTATCAAGTCGACCCTTAATCTAATAATATGATGTTGGAGATTACTGGGAAGAAAGAGTAAAATTGACATATGCATCTGAGACTGATTTAACTTAAAACTGAGAGAACAGGCAGGAAAATAGGAAACTATATATAAATATGATTATATAGATGTGAGTCTGAACAAAATCCTAATATATAATTTGAATGATGATAAATATATATATATATATATATATATGTCCAAAAAAATGGAGTGCAGAGAGGAGCAGGTTTGCGAGGAAAGGCAGATGCACAAGGAGCAGGTCCATGAGGTAAGGCAGTCGCGCGGGGTTGGCTCTGAGGGTGCAAATAAGCCGGTGTGTGAGGCTAATCGGGCGTACAAGTTCATTCCGGAAGACAAAGATAATGAATATCTACAAGACGTCACTAACAAACAGAAAGATTCAAATTGGAAAGTGTTTGATATGGACTGGGAGGAAAATGTTATCTCTGAACATGAGGGGAACTAGGAAGACATCTCTCGTCGGGATCGTTTTGTAGACCCGCCATCCAAATGTAGTCTCAGAAACCCTAACCAGTGCGTAATGGATTTATCTAAGGATGTTGCTGATGATTGTTCTATCTTTGAAAACCATGCAATCATCAGAAGAGTTGTTGGCCCTAAATTTCCCAGGAAATCAATCAGGTCATGGGTAGATGAGCATTGGGGTAAACATGTTGTCATTAAATTCATGCCAAAAAGTTTCTTTGTTGCAGTCTTCACGGAGGCAAAGGAGAGAGACAGGATACTCTGCTCTCAAAATTGGTTCTTTGATAGCCATCCTTTTTATATACACCCCTGGTATCCTAATTTCGACCCTACTCAGTTGGCGATATATGATAAACCCTTGTGGGTCCATCTATACAATCTCCCTTCTGAATATTGGAGTAACCCTTGTTTAGAACGCATTGGTAGGACTTTGGGCACTCTGCTAGAAATTGATGAAGCAATCATTGACGTGGATCTATACATCTATGCCAGAATAAAAATTGCGGCAATCAAAGAGATTCCGCCTTCCATTTCCATTATAACAAATGAGGGGAGTTGGGTTCAACAGGTGGAGATTGAAAAAGATATTACTTCATGCGTCAGATGTGGTAGTAGGTGACACCCTGTCGGGAGGTGTAGGATGTTTGTCAGGAGGGCATTCAAAAAGCCTCCCAACAAATCTGGCAAAGTTTGGAACCATATGCCTCTTGCGAATTCATAATTACCTCTACTGATTGGCCTGATCTCGGCCAATACTGATCCGCCACCAAAGGAATTATCCCAAGTTAACGGAGCTGCTTCAGAGGCCCCCATCTACAATAATACTCCTAATCCAGGATTGGTATCCCCTTCCCCTCCGCCTAATCAAGATGATACTAAAGAGGATAGGCTTTCCGCAGAAGGATCTGAATCCTCCTGGCCAGATGAAGAACCAGAAAATTTGGATGATTTGGATATTTTGGATCCCAGATGCATTAGTTAATCTGCAAATACACTCCTGGGTAGAGCCAAGGGATCTAAGGGTCGCAAAAGCCACAAAGTTATCCATGAACAAAGATCTCATGAAAAGGGAATTGTTAGTGTTATTGATTATCTTAAAGTATCCAAGGGAGGAAAGACCTCCCTTGGAGAAAGATGAGGATCTCCTCCTAGAATGTCGGGCCTTTAGCTACCCTCGACAAGAGACGCTTGGTCAAAAGAACCATGATCAAGCTGGCATCTGATATCTTTTTGCTACAAGAAACTAAGCTAAATTCAGAGAAAGCTCTAGATTTTTAAAAAAATTGCTATTATTGGGATGGTATTTTTTAGGAGGCGTGAGGCTCGGCTGGGGGGCTTGGGATCATGTGGAACCCATCACACATCGAGGTATGTAGTATCGCTTCCCATGAGTTTTGGATGGCGTGTTATGTCAAATGTAAAAAGTCAAACTTGTGCTTTCCGTTGTTCAATATTTATGGTCCAATCAAAACAGAAGATAAGCGTAAGGTGTGGTGTGAGGTGTTGGATTTGGCTCTTAATCTGGATCTTGGGAAAGTTGTCATGGTAGGGGATTTCAATGCAATCCTCTATGCAGAGGATAAAAGGGGTTGTCTAAAGCTTCCCTCGAAGGTGGTGGAAGACTTTAGAGATTTTGTTACCAATTGTAAAGTGGTTGATATCATCCCTAAGAATGGTACCTTTACTTGGAATAACAGAAGACAAGATTTTGCAAATATTGCTGAAAGATTGGACAGGTTCTTTGTTGGGGAATGGTGGTTTTTGAGCCATCACTCCATCGACTTTGCTATCGAACCCCAGAGTGGGTCGGATCATTATCCTATATCACTTAACATTGGACAAGACATGAAGCAACATAAAAATTATTTCAAATTTCTGAGTATGTGGTGGCTGGACCCAACACTTCTCAATCATATTAAAATTTGGTGGAGCGAAAGTAATGTTTTCTCTGGTTCCCCCAGTTTCAAATTCACCAAAAGATTACAGTTCATCAAAAGGAGATTAAAGGAGTGGAACCTAACCTCCTTCAAAAATGTATTTGCAAAAAAAGCCAAGATTGAAGAAGATTTAGAAGCAGATAACTCAGTTGTTATGGCCCAAGGAATGACAAATGTGGAATTCGAAGCTGAAAAATCCCTCAAAAATCAATATTCTGAGATTATGTGAAGAGAAGAATTGTATTGGAGGGAAAAGGCTAGGGAGCTTTGGGTTGCTGAGGGGGATATGAACACCAAATTCTACCACACCTCTGTAAAGGCAAGAAAATGTGCAAACAGAATTTGTTCGATCCAAGACAGGAATAATTCCTGGGTCCATACCCCTAAAGAGATAGAACAAGCGGCTCTTGACTACTTCAAGTGGCTATTGGGTGATTGTAGGAAGGATGAGCCCACCTCCTTCCCGACTTTAGACAACATAATACACCCGGTGTTATCAAACGTGGATGGGAAGACATTGATGGCTCCTTTTACCTTAGAAGAAATTAAATCGGCCACCTTTGCATTACATCCAAACAAGGCGCCTGGCCCAGATGGCTTAAACGCTGAGTTTTTTCAAAAATGTTGGAACTTTATGGGGGTTGATATTTGGAGAGTGGTCGAAGATTTCAGGAAGAATGGCAAATTTTTCAAAGAGATAAATCACACCCTGATATGTCTTATTCCCAAAAAAGTAGAGTGCACTGCTATGAAGGATTTTCGACCGATATCTCTTTACAACACACTGTACAAGATCATCTCCAAAGCTATGGTAGAGAGACTTAAATCTTTACTCCCAAAGTTGATCTCGGAACATCAAAATGGTTTTACACTGGGTAGGGAGATAGCCGACAGTATTATCCTAGTCTCAGAAGTCATTCACACCTTGCATAAAGATAAGATTGGGGGAAAGGTAGTTAAATTGGACGTGGAAAAAGCATATGACTGGGTAGGATGCCAGTTCCTGCTCCGTGTACTAGAAAAAATTGGTTTTCCTCCCCAATGGATAGCTTGCGTTAAGTTTTGTATCTCTTCGGTTAATTTTTCCTTGTTGGTTAATGGGAACGTTTGTGGTTTTTTTCCTACCACGAACAGACTAAGACAAGGCGACCCCCTCTCCCCTTCAATTTTCATCATTATGGTAGAAGTTTTAGGAAGATTAATTCAGAAAAAACATTCGCAAGGGACATGCAAAGGCGTATGCATCCATGAACAACTATCTGCCATCACACATTCTCAATTTGCAGACGATACAGTGGTTTTTGGGGAGGCCTCTGTGGCAGAAGCTAGATGCATACTAGAAACTTTGAGCCATTATTCAGAAATCTTGGGCCAAGTAATGAACAGGGATAAGTCACAACTCTTTCTCTTTAACACCAACAAATAAATTCAGACAAGAATCTCGAGTATCCTGGGGATCAAGATAGAGGAACTTCCTATGAAATATTTGGGCATTAAAATTGACAAGGGATGTCGTCAAACACACATTTGGGAGGATGTGAAACAATCATGTGTGGCCAAATCAACACAATGGAAGAATAGATGGTTATCTCAGGTTGGGTGCCTCACAATGATCTGATCAATTCTGTCGGCTATTCCAATCTATAGCATGTCATGCTTTAGAATGTCACAGGCAGTCGGGAAGAATTTAGATAACATGTTGAGAAAATTCGTGTGGGATGGGGCTAAAGATACTAGCAGAATTCCCCTCATCAATTGGGAAATGATGTGTTATAATAAAGAATCAGGGGGGTTGGCTTAAGGAAAATGGATCTCCAAAACATTGCCCTTGGAGCAAAACTCTCTTGGAAGATGTATCGTGAACCACAAAAACTCTGGTGCAAAATCTTTCAAAAGAAGTATCTTGATATGGATCAACCAAACAGAATCCTTACAGTGGCAAATGCAGACAGAGGGTCTGCAACTTGGAATTTTTTATGGGAGTGTAGATCTGTGATAACTGACCACATCTCTTGGCACATTGGACGTGGGAACAAAGCAAAATTTTGGGAGGATTCATGGGAGGGTGAACCTGCGTTAAATGAATTGTTTATGGAGCAGGATTGGATCAATTCAATCAAAGATCGGTACGGTTCTTATGTTGAGGACTATTTTGACCCAGACCACTCAAATAGTAATATCCGAAAGTGGAAACAGGTGGATTTTGGATGTCCGGATTTGTACGATCAATTAAGATCCATCCTTAGTAGAAGAAATATCCCTGTGTCCAATGCAGACGATAATATTTTCTGGTGTGGCTCGAAGCCAGGTGAGTATTGCGTGAAGTTGGGATATAAGGTCCAAAGGGCAATAGGCCCGTTTGGCCGTCTAAACTATGTTGGCACAATAGACTTCTCCCCAAAGCTGGCGCTTTTCTATGGATCGCTCTTCATAACCGAATCCTCACAGGGGATAGGCTCAAATTAATAGGCATCTCTGGTCCAAGCATATGTGTCATATGTATGAATGCGGAAGAGTCGGTTGATCATCTACTTACTCTATACTTGCCCAATGGCAGTGTCCTGTTGGAATTGTTTTTTAGAAAAAATATGCTACACAACATTTAGGAATTTGAATTTGAAGGATTTCCTCGCTTCGTGGCCTACAAATAGATCTTCTATGTGGAGCGATATTTGGATTACAGGCCCGTTAATGATAGCTTAGAATTTATGGAAGGAAAGGAATATGAGGATTTTTAAAGATAAATGCCTTCCAGTGGATAGACTCATCAACTATATCAAAGTGTCCATAGAGGAATTGATCAACAGGAAGCAAAGAAAGCAGTTTCGACACTTTACTAATTGGGACAGAAAAATGGAGGAAAATTGGTCCTTGGCCACCCTCTCTCAAATGCCAAAGCTCTCAAGAAGAAAGGCATTAGAAAACATATCAAATGAAAGGCTCCCCCTGTAGGATGGCTGGAGTTGAATTTTGATGGTGCATGTCGGGGAAATCCCGGGGCCTCTGGTTTTGGAGTTGTTATTCGTAACAGTGAAGGCAAGTTACTATTGGGTAGTTATGGGGGCTTCGGGGTGGCCACCAACAATGAAGCAGAAATTTGGGCCCTCTTGGAAAGCCTTAATTTATGCGTTACCAATAAAATGACCAAGATCGTCATTGAAGGGGATTCCTTAGTTATTATTCAAGGGATTATCAAAAGGGGATTTGAGAGTAAGAACCTAAACAAATGGGTCCCGTGCATATCTCGACTCCTTAATGATATTAATCACTATGAATTTACTCACACATATAGAGAGGGCAATCGGGTGACGGATTTTGTCGCCAATTTGGGGGTTGACATCTCACTTGGTACTACCACTTTTGATATACAATTAGTCTCAGAACCAGTCCGCGATCTAATCAAAGCAGATTACGCACAGTAAGGTTCTACGTCAGGTTCACGTTTTGGCAGCGTGCTAGGACACTTTTGGTATGCAGGGTCTATTTTTGAACAGTAATGGCTGCGGATGTTACAGACAAGTGGACCGTGTGCATAGTAGATCTGTAATCTACACTGACACTTCTCGATCTCTCGGTTCATGAGAGATTTTACAATCCTCATTGTGGAAAGTGTTGTTCGGTGGAAGCTCCTAGAATGTAATGTTTCCTGCTATTTATGGGATCATTCTTTGAATATCTCCATACCCGAAGTGTCTTTTCCTGAGTTGGGGCTGTGGATAATGGCCTTCTTTGGAGACATCTTGTGTGTTAACTGTGAAGAGGACCTAAGGGAGCAACTACAAAACTTGTTCTTTACAGTGGACACAGCCTATGATGCCATGGAGGGGTTGGTAGGTGTGGTCCTCAATCATCAAAGGCACTGGTGCGACTCAAAGGTCCTTGAAGCCACGCTTATCCCGATGGTGGATGTTCTGGAGTCAAGGGAAAAAATGGTTAAGCTTCTAGGCGGATTTGTTAAACCGCTCCTAGTGGACGCAGTGGCTAACTATATTTTAAGTTTACCATCCAATCAAAGACTGAGGATCTTGAAAGTTTATTTTTAGATGGAAAACTATTTGCCATTTGATAGCTCAGAAGAAGGTTCATCTGTGGAGGATGGGGAGGAGTCGGACAACGAAAGGCACAATCATGCTATTGAAAAATATCTGGCGAAGATGGAAGAATGAGATAAAATGAGAATCTTTTGCGAGAATGCATGGGAAGTGTTTCGTTGTGCTGTCATGAATGGCAATATGGAACCCTTCAGGCGTGTTACCCAAACTAAGGAGTGGTGGTTGTCTGATCAATCGACTAGCAATGTCATCCATATTGGTAAATGCATTTCTGTTATTCTACAAGCCCTGCATGCAATTTAGTAGTTGTTAGGCCTTCATGGAATGGTTTATGGTTTCATACATAGGGAAGAGGATGACGCAAAGCATATACACAACTTAACAAAATTACAAAGCTAAGTTAAAGTAACCTACAGACATTAAAGCCTGAAAGCTTCTTAAGAACAAAACAAGAGACAAAACATCAAGAAAGATCAAAACTCTTCATAAGATCCCCGAATGTAGAGACCAAGCTACTAACCTTCCAGAGGGATCTTTAGTCCTTCTAGCATAGATAGCGCAATGGGCTATCATTCATAATAGATTTTGAATTAAACAGAGATACTACCATGCCCAAAAAAGCGTGGATGATAAAAGAGCCATCTAAGCTAGCCCAGTACGGAAAAGCTGGAAATAACAGAGAAGATCATCATTGAAACAAAAGTATGAAAGATCGACATTTTTAATATATAAGCATATATACATATATTTATATGAAATATGGATATATGGCTTTATGTCTATATATGTTCAAAATATAACAATCTTAAGAAGCGGCAGCAAGGCTATAACGCCTGAAGATCACCAAGAAAGTCTTAGCCGAGCATAACCATATTTATGAGATATATCTATCAAAGTTTTATAAAATAAGTGAAATTTGTCCATATGAAAAGTTCTGTTACTACTCACAAAAAAAATGAAAGTTCTTTGATAACCCAACAGAAACCTCAAAACATGCCATCTGGAGGAGCTTCAGCTTGTCTTGCCTAGCCTGTGGGAAGGCTTGGAGCTAGAGCTTTCTGGCTTGGATGCTGCAGAGCCGGCAAGGGGCGTGGGATAGGCACATTATCAGGGATAACCTTGATATTCTCCACCTCCAAATAATTAGTCAACCTTTTCTCATGGGGAGGTTTCTTAACATGAAGAAACCAAGAGAGGAAAAGGAGATTTCGGCTTCTAACCAGACAGAGAGTTTCAAAGGCCGCAGGGTTGCCGATTTCCAGAATGGGAAAACGTGGAACTGGGTTATTCATTCTGATAAGGGTATCATAGTCCCGAGGTTTGGGAGCTATGAGTTCATCATCAATGTTAATCACCACCCTCTCTAATTCACCGAGGATATCTTTAATGAAGACTCTCTTGCATAGTTTAACCACTGTATCCCTATCTTTCTCAAAGTGCATTGCGAGGGCTAGAAACATAGCTGCAATGTCTGAATTTGCTCCGGTTCGGTCTTCATTCATAATGAATTCCTTCCCTAAAAATTTCATTACCGCTCTAGAGATCAGAGAGTTATGTTGGATGAGAATGCCTTTCATTCTCTCATCCTTGATCTCGCCTACGAAAGCCATTTGGCGTTTCAACCCTAGAAGCCTGAGAGTGGTATCCATCGGAGCCTAACTGAGAAATGACAAAGAGGACCAGCTTGGCATTCTAAATATAACTCACCCTCTTAATGCATCATAAAGAGAAACTACATGATGAGTTGATACGATGCAAGAGTGCAATCTTCAAGAATCAGGGTCATTATTGCCAACGCCTAAATCCATCAGGAGAAGGGTACCTCAACTGTCACATCAAAGAGGCAACATCACCTCGACTGTGCTAAGAGCCGTCAGGATGAGTTGATCGAGAAGTGAGTTGACATGAGATGTTCGACCATTACGTCTCACACGTCTACTGCAGCTCGCCAAATATAGGGGACCAAAAAGGTCAAATGGAGATGAGGATAGCTAGGTAAGTGTTAGTCCTAAAAGAAGGCAATATCTACATAAATAATAATACCTATATATCCATGATCACATATATCCGGGAGCGAGATATGCCATCACGTTTATATACCTATGCTCATTAATGTATGGTATTGCCTCCTTCTAGTCTTAAAGCTTATCCTAGCAGAGTGACAAGACTAAAAAAGCTAAATTTAGGAGTGATCAAATATAAGGAGGAAATACTTAAACATCTGAGTCTGAGATGGATAAATCTGAATAAGAGAATGAAAATGGTTATATAAATATATATTTATATAAATGTAAATATAAATAAGTATAAATAAAAGAAGGAGAAAAACTATATATATATATATATATATATATATAAAACTGAAACC